>NC_092672.1:32086132-32389163 GCF_964355755.1 Antedon mediterranea
ATATGGCCAATTTAAATTTAGAATATTTTGACCTTCATTTTTTGGTGTTTCAAGGGACAATACATCTGTCTTCTTACATGTGTCTTCTATTTTATGGACAGCGACATTTTGTCCTTGTATCAACTTTATGTTTGATCTATTGAATTGTATATATAGTGCTATATTGTTAAACAAAGTATTTATTTAGAACTTTGTGATGTGGAGTAGCTTTGCATAAGGCTGTTGAGTAATTGGTCAGATGTTTGCCCTATTCTCAATATACTTAGTACTGTATGTACAAATTACATCAGAGTAGGGCAAAAATCTTATCAAAGTATTTATTTAGAAGTTTGTGATAGCGAGTCAGTATTACAGGGTATATTTAAAAGTAGTGTTTTTAGAAAAAAACAGCCTTAAAGTGTACTTAAGTTATAGATTATTGAACATATTTATTAGTGATGATATTATGATGTGGTATAGTTACACAATTGTAAAGGTGGGTGAGTTTTAAGTACAGTACTACTGTATATATAAGGCATTTTAAGATAGTGATGTCGATTTGTATGCTTCAGCTGCAAATAATTCTGGATTATTTACTACCTCTGGTTTTTATGAAGAATACTTTTTGTATTCTATGGCACAATGCCTACTGCGTGTTCAATTAACCCAACTGAAATTACTTGCTTATTGTTACATTATGAATGGTGGCAAACATTTAAAAAACAACAATGTATTGAAAGATGGGAATGTATGAATTGAAAGAATTCATTGAAGTAATAGTAGAAACCGGAACAGATGTGGAAGGACCTTCAGCTCGAATACTGTATCTAACCAAAATGTTGACCTGGCTCAAGCAACCTATCACATACAGTAGTAGTAGCTGTTTAGACACAATCTTAAACCCTGTCAACACTATCAAAAATGTGTGATGTGCTTAAATATGGTAGTGATATGACATCATGTCCATATATGGGCACATCACATTTTTTTGTCACAAAGTTTGAGAGTGTTGTCAGAGCATTACAATGGTTAGTTCTGTTAGTGAAAATTATGTAAAAAAATGCTGTTTCGACATATATATAAACAAATCAGGCAAAGAACATTAATTCTAAACCGCCCGGTGATATACTGACATTTAATTAATTAATTTGAAAGGATAAGGATGGGGAAATCTGTGAGAATAATAATAATAATACCACATTTATATAGCGCCCTTTTCATGAGTAATCATGTTCAAAGGCGCTTTACAAGGATTATTACCCCAGTATTTTTTGGGATCAATCACGTATGGAAACATACTCCCATAATGCAGCCGGTAACCAGCGCAAAGTTGTCTAGATCTAACTGGGTACCCATTTATACACCTGGGTGGAGAGAGGCAACGTAAGTAAAGTATCTTGCCTACGGATACAAGCAATGCGGCGAGAGTTGGATTCGAACCTAGGTCTAACGATCGGTAGTCCAACGTCCAACACACTGCGCCACACGCAGAAAAATATATATACGAACAGAACTGCAGTATCCTTTGATAGTGTAGTCAGAGCTTTACAGCTACTAGTGCTAGTGCTAGTATACAAACTCAGTGATGTGGACAAAAATGCCGATTTTGACAAGTTTGTAAATATGCAGCTGAGTGGATAAAATATATAGTACTGTACAGAACTGCAGTATCCTGTAGATATACTGATCAATCAATTTATTAATTTATAACTTTAGCTTTATGATAGTGAATTTTGTCTTAAAATATAAAGTATTGATATAGTTAGTGTACAAATGTTTATCTGTGAACACTTTCTTGTCTTTATCGACTATTATTTGGTAGAGAAGTTTGTGGTGCTAATGACTTAGTTTGAGTTTATACTGGAGGCTGTCATGACTATTTTCAGGATCACATGATTACGACGTAGTATTTGATTCGCTGAGTTCACAATCCCGAGCAAGCGTTTTGCCCGAACATCTGCAGTTTGCCAATTGGTTTACACTTCCAAACTTTTCTTGCCAAACTTAGGTTTGACTATTTTACCGCTAATGATGTCAATGAAGAATTTAAATAAATAAAACACTGTATTTATTGTATTCATATGACTACTGTTCATGGAAAATAAAATACAGTATCTTTAAAACCACAAATTAATATATACAGTTGAAGCTAAGCCTGTAAATTAGTTGTAAATGCATTGAAATCTTTGATAGCAAAGGCAAGCTGACTGTCTTCTGAATCTGTATCGTGAATAGTTGAAAGGGCCTTGTTTCCAAATTCTTGAGCCTAGAATAGAAGAAAAAATCAAATACTCTATAAAGTTGGCAGGGAGGACTTTCTATTGAGAACTACAGCTTTGCCTACACTATCAAACTAGTTTGACAAAAAAAGTGTGGTGTGCTCAAATATGATAGTTTATGACATCATCGTGTCCATATATGAGCACATCACATTTTTTTGTCATATAAAATTTGATAGTGTAGACAGAGCTCAAGACTAAATGAATGTGTTATACCTTATCATTGCTCTCAAGTATGTAATATAACATTGCCAAAGCATGGCAGACACGTGACAGCATATCTGGACCGTGATTTGTTGACTGCTCTCTGATGTCATGCACTGCATGAAGAACTTGTTTAGCCTCTGCTTGTTGTGCTTCATCTGCAACAAAATTTCAAAGGTATATAAAGTATTCACTCTCTTTGTCATTCACATGACTGTTAGCTATTAATCTGTATGCTGGAGATCCCCCAGAAGACCACCTCCCATCCCAATGCTTTTGAGGGTCCACATAAGCTGAAACGACCGGTACTAGTCCCTCTTCCTGGAAGAACGTATTTATTTACAATACTGTATACAGGCCATTGCTTTCTTTTTAATAAATTTAGAATAGCTACCTAACGTTTCCTCAACTGGTTTCTCAATGGATGCCGGACCAACACGTGACGAAGGCTTTGGTGGATGAATCCGTTGGTTAATTATACGAAGAAGGTGTTTATGCCAAATGGCTGTGACCCTGGTATAAAGGGAATCTGCAATATCCATTCGGTTCTGACGGAAGAACACATTAGCCATGTGGAAGTACCCTCCAGATGTTTGGATGTCGTCTGTTCCGAATTCTTCGGAGGCATGATATATCTGAAGGTGAGAGACAAACAATTGTGGTAGTTAATGAAAAAATGTATAGAATTTTTTGTGTATACAAATGATAGGTAAATATTATGACTACAGAATATCATCATATGCGTATAACTGAGTTATGGTTCTAGATCGAATCCAGGCCCCCGACTGGCACCATTTTAAAAATAGCTATTAAGTTAATTAATTTTTTCTTTGGAAACCATCAGTGGACACTGGATTTGGGTCCTCAAGTGGTATTATGTTATTTAGTCCTTAATCTCAAAATTCATGTACTGCATTAACTTGTTCGGGAAATAAAGTTAAAGCTCTGTTTACATTATCAGATTGTATGTGAAAAAAAAAATGTGCCCATATATGGACATGATAATGTCATATCATTATCATACTTGGGCATATCACTACCGTACTTGGGCATATCACACTGTCAAACTTCTTTACAAAAGACTTCTTTACAAAAGTAAAGCTTACGTCGTCTGCTAAATGCGCTCTGGCTGTTTGATAGTCTCCTTTTGCAGCAAACAGTAGGCCTAGGTTACGGTAGAGCTTAGACTTGATAGCATTACTGCAGGTTGGAGTCTTCAGCACTGTCCACTGTGCTTGTGCAAGGTACTCTTCTGCTTGTGTTAGTTTATGTAGACCTAACATAAACATCAATAAAACACAATAAGTATTTTTTAATATAGTAAAACCCCTATTAATTATTAGTTAAGTAGACACTTTAGGACCCCTTAAAATAATCTTTTTTTTTCCAGACAAAAATATTACTTATTACATAATATTAACATATATACATATTCAACATTTCTTTAGAAACAGTTGAAAAAATAAAAGAAGTATACATTCAACCCATATTAAGTTAGTTAAACACTTTTGGATCCCTAAAAAATTTCTTCAGCCAAAATAAATTGAATATTTGAAATGGACTAGGTGTTATTAAGGTGTTATTAATGCCAATACTACCTGGAACAGTTATCCCTGTTGTGAAGTAGTTATAATAAACTTCTTATGTTTATTTATTTGGCTGCATCCATTAAAATACAGTAGCTCCAATAATTAAACAGAAATGTACCTGTACTGTATCATGTTTTTTTAGAAATCAATTCTTACCTATACTCGCCTCGGCTAAAATGAGGTAAGATGGAACAAGTTGGATGCTATCTAGGCCATGAACGTCAATGCTGAAGCGCAACGACTGCATCGCTGCCGGCACGGCCTGCTCGTGTCGACCCTCAAACAGCAGCTTCTGACCCATTGTTCTGGTAAGGTCAATCATGTCTTTCTATTTAAAATAAAATTATGTTATTAGACAAAACTTTCATTGTTTTAGAGAATAAAAGCTCTGTTTACACTATCAAACTAGATTGAAAAAAATGCACAAATATGGTAGTGACATGGCATCAGCACAATAATACAGCACATTTTGTTGTCACATAAACTTTGATAGTATAGACAGATGAGATGTTGAGCTGGTTTGATTATAAGTCAGGAAACATACAGAAATTCCTTAAAAATGGAGTTCGAGAGGAGTTTTCTTCAGAACTACCTGTCTTTGTAACTTTTCAGCCTCCCGTTTCTGCCTCTCTTCTTCAGAAGGCAGGAATGGCAGGGAGATAGTCCGCAGAGGTATCAGAAGCTGACAGATCTTCATGTGGATTCCCATCCAATCTGCATCTTGGTGTTCTTTGCCACTGTGAAAATAAGAATCTATAAATATCATACCTGTACTATTAATAATGTTGAATGTAAATGTTTAAAAAAATGTTATGAAAAATGAATAATTAATCATTTTCTACTAATCTATTCTAGGCCATTTCATACTTTTTAATTAAGTTAATCACTTGCGTGGAAAAGAAAACTAAAAAAAAAAATAATGTTTTCACTTGTAAAAAAGACAAAATAAACAGTTAAATTAAACCAAAATCCCATTATTGAATTCCAGTTGATCAATAGGCCTAGTACTAGTAGTAGGCTAGGCCTAGCCTAGACTTTTTTTTTTTTCTTTTAAATTCATTTTTTTTCAAGTTTTTAATAATTTTATTTTCAATCCATTTTTTTGCTGAAACTAAAAGTGATTAACTATTATTATGTGACATAAAAATGACATAGGCCTAGGCCTATTCAACAGAAACAATTCTTTTATCAGGAGTTATAAATATATCTAGGCCAGGCTAGGCTAGTTGCCCTCCTGATCGACTAAACCGCCTCGTCGTACGTAATTTTGTAAGCTTGCTAGGCCTAGCTAGGTCTAGCTAGTAGAGGCGGGTAGGCGCGCCTACCCTATAGTAGGTAGGCCGGTAGCTTATCCTTTATAACGATGTTTTCGATCGTATACATACCAATAATATGTAACTCGGCATTTCATACATTGTACAAACGCTGGTTTTTGACAAAGTTCACATAATAATTTCACACCCTTTGGGTTTGCTAGCGGATTTAACGTCATTTTATGTACACACATAAATGGAATTAAAGAAGTGTGGTGGTGGTAAATTAAATTAGAGCGTTTGGTTGCTTTAGAAACGAAACCTTTTTAAAGTGCGCCCGCTATATTTTAAGTGTTTTAATAGTTTTGTGTGTAGTATTAGTACGTACCACCACTGTACTAACTATACCGTACTACATGCGCCTCCTACGTAATTACCTCATCTGCTAAACTAATTTTAATCTATATTAATATAATTATGCAAAATATTTGTAAATGTGTATAATACATTTATATAACATATATTTTATGTATCTATAAAAATGTATATAAAATGTAGTCACTATATGAATCGATACAAGCATACAAATATCTATAATAATAGGCCCTCTGACACATGATATTCATTTTATTTTAATTTGTATTTAAATTAAAGATAAAAGACATTTTAGTCGTAATATCGGCTTATACATAATAATTATATAATCATTTGTATATTAATATACTCAAATGACGCAACAATTACATATTTAAGATCAATTGTGTACAATTTATAGTTAGTTATTAGTTATGAAGGCCTAAGAAATAAAACGTCAAGATATTAATTTAAGCAGACAATTTGTCAAAAGATTTGAAGATGAAGCTTCATCATTGGTTATTTCAACATCTTCTTCGCGGTTCCTATACGCGTATAGCTCATCACGTGACCGTTTGTCCCGCATTAACATGACGTCAAGTGGTCGAAAATTAAGTGGCCAATCAACAATTGGTTTCTTCTTGGAGTACGCTTTGCAACCGCATGAAGTCCGTTTGTTGAATTTCGAGGAATGTTGTTTTTTCTTCTGACTCTTATTTTCTATTGGACTGTAAATAAATAGATAAACATTTTATTGTAGGTTAATAAGAAAACAGAGAACAAAATTCACCAAACACACGTATGACCAGGCCTAGGCTATGCCTAGCCTGTATAGACCTAGTAATAATAACGTTGTCTGTCTCTAGTAGTAGGCTAGTAGGACACGGAAATGTGAACGTCCTTTTAACGTTTCCGTGCGTACTGAAGTTCATTAACCGCCACAACATTTATGAAACACGTAAATGTGATTTTAACACCCGCATTAATTTGTGTTTTGAATAACAAATATCCTGTACCTAAATTGTACTTGTGAAATATACTTGTATTCTCGTTTGTCGAATGAAAAATAAATGTTCACCGCTGTGCTCAAGTCTGCCGTATAGATTAACGTTTGACGCCGTTCATTCATGGTGTCCGCCCTTTATGTCTATGCCTGTAGTGAGTAAGTAGGCTAGGTTTTGATTGCTATTAGATCCTTTGATGCAAAACGCACACCAATGGTAAAGTTCGCTCAAAAAAAGAAATATTGTTTTTTAATTTGAGGTTTTTCGTTTTGTTTTTAGTTTATTTGGAAACACGCATAGAATCTTTTGCGTTAAATTTATACTACAGTGCGTACACGCGTGTTCAAAAGTTGTTGCGTTCTACACAGCGTACACGCGCTTCATGTCCATAGTTTCTACAGCGCGTAAACGCGCTGCAAGTTTAAGGAGTACAGTTACTTTTGGAATTTTTGCGAATAATTGTATATTCACTTTGTGAGGCGCTTGTGTAAGATATTGAATAAAAAACCTTATTTGATTAATGTTATTTTTTCCAAATCAAATAATTTATATTGATCTTGTTGTTTTGTTGAGAGATAAACAAATACAATTAAAATACTACACTAAGGAGTCATGTTTGCATTTACATTTGTTGACACGTAAGCATATAGTCAATCAATTTATTGCTGATACAATTAAATTATCCGATTTTCATAACTCTATTGCCCACCTGTTTTGCAAAATTTGTTTAAAATAAAATCGACCTATTGTGTGACACAACTCATTTATCATTTGCCTCACGAAATATTATAAGCGTTGATGCTCTCGTGCGAAACGCGAAATTGAGTTTCCCCTATCTTCTCGTTTCTTAGATTTTTAGAAGAAAACAATTTATTAAGGCCTATATTAATGCTTGGTTCCCACTAGAGACGCAACACAAGGACGCAACGTAAGTGAGTTGACCAATTACAAGCCATAGATTATTCGAACTGTCGCTTGTGAGTGGTCAACACGCTTGCGTTGCGTTTACGTCCTTGCGTTGCGTCAGTGGGAACCAATCTTAAATGCAACATAGGTTGTATAGTTCCAATCATTATGCCCATGCTGTCCTATATAATATATAATTCAATAACTCTCTATATTAATTTTTTATGTACGGTACTATTACCAAAGTGTAAGGTCAAAGAAAATTCAGATATAAGAAAAAAAATCTAAAGCTCTGTCTACACTATCAAACTTTATGTGACAAAAAAATGCGATGTGCCCATATATGGACAAGATGTCATATCACTACCATATTTGGGAATATAACCACTATATTTGGGCAGATCACACTTTTTGTAGTGTAGACAGAGCTAGCTTTATAAGCCATTGAGAGTCAAATCAAACCATTTGTGTGTGTTTGGACGTGACTATAATACAATAAAAATCGGAAGTGGTCATTTGGCAATATCACGGGTGTATATCTGTGTATCATCATAATCACATACCGATCTTGTTTGATCGTACTAACTTATCATGTAAACATTATAAAGATAACACAACTTCTGTCGAAATAATCACCAAAATCGGAAAATACCGACTTCACCAGAATTTAGACCTAATTCTATGAATGTTGATAACTTTAATTAATTATAAATAATTTCTAAACTGAAACCTGTCAATAAAAGTGCATATTATATAAACAAGTTTAATTTTGATGGCTTTTATGTACTGTAATGTCTGTATATCTTGAAACTATGGTAAAGCGTGGTTCCCACTAGAGACGACGCAGCGCAGGGACGTACGCGCAACGCAAGTGAGTTGACAAATGACAAGCCACTGTTGTGGAATAATCAATCGATTGTGATTGGTCAAATCACTTAGGTTGCGTTACGTCCTTGCGTTGCGTCAACCAAGCTTAACACATTAATAATTAGTTGAAAAATTCATTTAAAATAACTGTTTTTATAATGTATCTATTGAAGGCTTTCCCAACAACTTTTAATCGTAGGCCCTAATAACGATTGACAATAACTTTCGTGTCGATACAGCGATTTTATTTTTATTATTGATCATGACGTCATTTTTTTGGATTTGATAAAATATAAATAATTGTTATAATATTATTTTTATCAAAGACAGCAAAAATGACTGTCCTATAGTAATTCTAGAATGAAATCTTCTAATTTATTTTGTTCTATGTGTAAGAAAAATTAAAGTTTATCTATTTATCGTCGATCGTTATCGTCGTAGTGTGCACCGGCCTTTAGCTTGACGGTCGATGATGACATAATGAGTGTACCCGCCCAATCCTGATTGGTCCTATAAACAGTCATAACTTCAATTACTATTTCAATCACTTTACAATGTGTCACGTAGGCTATAATATATACCTTATTCAAATTGGTAGGATCGTTAAAGAAGTAGGCATATGACGTCACATACCGGTCCAAGTGTAGTTACCGAATGATTTGCGAGCTGGTTCTCGCTTTTACTTTTGTATAGAGGATTTAGATTAGTATTTTAATCAAATTGTTTGACAGGAAAAAGCCGGTCATAGTTTCATTTCTGGACGATGTTGACGATAGAATATTTGTTTCTCCTGTGGTTTGTTTTATTATCGGTATACAGTGTTTTTTCAGGTAGGTGTGTTCGATTACTCTTTCTCCCCCGCCCCTCTTCCCCTCTCACTTCATTCTTTAAACCGTTTCCCCATCTTCCGTATCCTGCTTGGCAGAATGGAAGATGGAGGAACGGTTTAAAGAATGAATTCTGCTGCTTGGCAGAATGGATGTGGTACCCACAACGTAAGCAGGAATTACAGTTCCTAAAATTGTTAGTAAAGAGTAAGATCGTTTACAATTGAATTACAAATAAATATTCCAATAGATCTTGCTCTAAGTTTTGGCTGAATTGGAGCCGGACGTGTGATGGAAATTTTGTTAAATGTCGGTCAAAAAGGGTTTGTTCAGTAACATGCAAATTCCTTGATACAGCATCGTATGTATTTCAAACATCAACTTGTCAATGACAAATTACTGTCATATAGAGATACAGCACTGACAATGTGTAGGCCTACATGTTCCTAGTTTGGTAATACGTCATGTATAGTTCAATACCCGAACATGTGCCCCGTGTGTTAATGGCACAGACCCCACTTGTTGAAAATGAACGAAAGAAAGTGAAAAGGGTATAGGACTTTGCAACTGAAAATAACATTCTGATTTCCATGGTAAATATAAGTCGATCTACGATTAGCACACAGTTTAGAACCATGCGGGATATTAAGACTGATTAGCGTAGCATATGTGGCTATGGATATTTCATTTTTGTATCTATAAACAAGGTTTATAACACAAAATGTATATAGAGTCAAAGGCTAATTTACACAGAAGAGCGGCAACGGTAAGTGGAAAACCACGTAGCTTGTCCCCACGTAGAATCTGTATCTATCCTAAGCGGAAACCGCCCGTCCTCTCCACTCTATATTTGTATTACCGTTACCACTCGTCTGTGTAAATTCCTTAAGACAGAGGTTCACTCTCTTATTCACAACCAACACATGTATTTTGAAAATGTTATTAATGTTTGATCCGGTTTAAGTTATTATTGGTTTCGATATTTAAGAAATCAGGAATTCCAGTATTAGGCCTACCAACTTTTAAGAACCAAAAACATCCGGGTTTTTAATGCCCCTCTTTCACATCGCCTCAAAACTCATTTCATTTAATTCGTCAGAAAAGAACAGATACATAACTTAAAACAAAATCAAAAGAGTTTCATCCAAATCCAAATGACTTCAAAAAGCGAAATGATATATAATATATAATAAATATGTTTACACACACTTCTCCGAAGTTTTTCTGCGATGTGAAAGTTGTATTAGATACTATAATATGCTAAAGTCAAGATTCCGTAGTAGGGTTATTTATTTACTTTTAGGCGTATATGTATACAGTATAACTCAGCAAATATATTCGTCAATATTTATTTAATAATACGCTATTTGGTGGTGGTCGAAAGTTATCTGTTTTGGCATTAGCACTTGAGTTTAAGTTATGCACACAATAACGTAGATTGCAATCGTTCTTAAATAACTTGAAAAACTCAAAATGTACTAGGCCTACCGAAACCTACATCACTGTACCACATGGTTCATTTGACTTGTAGCTATTTTGTTACGTGTGTTAAATTCGTGATATTTGCGAGAACCGTTAAAGCATGACATTTATATTAACATTTATCATCCATTGATAATGGTATATTTATTGATAAAAATCATCTTCATAGTAAAAATCTTAATATAAAATCGGCAAACACCAAAGAGATAAAAAAAAGAGTGAAGAAAGAAAAACTCACATGCTGAAGTCAGTCTATTTGATCAGCCATTCTTACCATATTATTAATGAGTTGTTAAAAAGTATAAATTCTGAGTTACTGAGTTTAAACTGTCATTGTCATGAAGGAACCCAATTTACAAGACCATTGGGACAAAAGGTTCTAGTCATGCTTAGAATTTAGCTGTTTCGGTATCTGTTGGTTTTTCAATAAACATTTTTTTTTGCGCACCGTAGACATCTCATGAGACTCGAGCGATTTAATGAAATACTGTACACTATTATTTATTAATGAGGCGAAAAATTGACTGATGAAATTTAACCGTATTAAGTTACACTATATACCTACTCGCGCAATTAAATAACTGGGGTCCTACAATGATACAAGCGACATAAAGCGCAGTCTCGCTAAACTGGTGGTATAGTCAGAATAGAAATTAACAAGGCCATGGCTGCAGTCGCGCGCGTGCGCAAATTTAAGTTAGTGTTTAGCGACCGAGCGACATAGTGCGCTATAGAGTCGCGTTGGGTTTGAGGGGGAAGATATGTGACTGCAGAGGAGATAAATACGTAATTTTAAATTACAGTACAATACCCCTTTAATTACAGGCCCATGATCCATTTATGTATATCTATATTTTGCCATTGATTGTAACCCATGTGGGAGAAAGGTTGTAATCAGCAGATAAGAACCTCTGTCTGTCTGTATACAGAATTTAATTGATATATCTTTTACTCTCTATTCTAGACGCAACTACTGTTGACAGTACTAATGTAACAAGACCTACTACCTATACAACCGATACATCCAGATTAACAAGTGACGAGGTTGCTTCTACAGAAACATATTCAACAATAAATTCGTCCGTTGTCGTCACCAATAGACTGACTAACTATACAGCTACGGGCACTACAGCTGTATTACCACTTACCAGCCTGGAAACAAGTGCAATAACTGAAAATGATATCGGTAACAGCATTACCTACCAATATGTACCTACAGTGTCCACGCATGGTACGACAAAACACCGTATTGAAACTACTAAACTTCCCACCACCATAACTACTGATGTTTCGACTGATGCTTCAACTGTCGCAATAGAGCATACTACAGTTAGTGAATATCAGACAACGAGAATTACAACGCATAATATGACATTTGGTACAGATTACGAAACTTTTTCACCAAGCCCTAAAAGCACAACGGAATTTGTCTCTGAAGCTGGGGTTACAGAGGATAACACAAGTGTTGCACTGCGCACTGATCATTCTGTGACAATCACTACCGAGAGAGAAACTGACCCTTCTACCATTGTTCCGACAGTAGCCGTAAATACATCCGATTCAGTAGCTACTCTTGCGCTAACTACATCAGTATCTAGCACCACTGAAAATACCAAGCGGTTCACCACACAGAGTTTTTCAACGCAGAACCTAACCAACGAAGTGACTTCTGGGTACTCGTCAACAAGTGGAGTAACTGGCATTCAAACAGTGGATACTACAACAGTAGATAATACAACCGCTCAAACAAAACTGCAGACAGAGGCCACCACAAGTCCCCAGTCGTCGAGCACTGCCAAACCTACTACAACGAATTCGGAAACAGATACTGTTACTGGTGTTATTGCAACTCACCAAGTTGCAACGGATGCCTTTCAGACAATAACACCACTTTTAACAACACAATTTCAAAAATCGACGCTACAGAAAACTACAGAGTGGGATTCTTCTGATGGGACAACACACTTTGTAACCTCGTCAACTAACGTATTTACGAATTTTTTTCCCGATTCGTCTACCACAAACAAAGTAATCACGTATTCCACAACTCGGTATACTACAAAAACGGATTCATTAACAGATAATATCGATTCAACCACCCAAGATATTCAAACAGAAACAACAACGGTGTCGCAAGAACCAAGTACTGCAGAGGTAAGCACGTATTGGGATTCTTCGACAGCTGAAGTACATACAATGAGTAAAATAATTACAGAACCTATTATTGATCATTCAACAGAACTTAAAAGTACAGAAATTTTTCAAACAACAGAAGAAGGTGCAGCAACCGATATAACTACAGAACCTGAACCTACGGATATTGTCCAAACAACAGAAGAAGGGGCATCGACCGATGTAACTACAGAACATGAAACTACGAAGATTTTCCAAACAACAGAAGAAGGTGCATCGACCGATATAACTACAGAACCTGAACCTACGGATATTGTCCAAACAACAGAAGAAGGGGCATCGACCGATGTAACTAGAGAACATGAAACTACGAAGATTTTTCAAACAAAAGAAGAAGGTGCAGCAACTGATGTAACTGAAGAACCTGGAATTACGGATATTGTCCAAACAACAGAAGAAGGGGCATCGACCGATGTAACTACAGAACATGAAACTACGAAGATTTTCCAAACAACAGAAGAAGGTGCAGCAACTGATGTAACTGAAGAACCGGGAATTACGGATATTGTCCAAACAACAGAAGAAGGGGCATCGACGGATGAAACTACAGGACATGAAACTACGAAGATTTTCCAAACAACAGAAGAAGGTGCATCGACGGATGAAACTACAGGACATAAAACTACGAAGAGTTTCCAAACAACAGAAGAAGGTGCATCGACCGATTTAACTAAAGAACCTGGAATTACGGATATTGTCCAAACAACAGAAGAAGGGGCATCAACCGATGTAACTACAGAACATGAAACTACGAAGAGTTTCCAAACAACAGAAGAAGGTGCATCGACCGATGTAACTGAAGAACCTGGAATTACGAATATTGTCCAAACAACAGAAGAAGGTGCATCAACCAATGTAGCTACAGAACATGAAACTACGGGTATTGTCCAAACAACAGAAGAAGTTGGAACGACCGATGTAACTACAGAGATTGTGCAAACAACAGAAGACGGAGCAGCGACCGATGTAACTACAAAACATGAAACTACGGATATTTTCCAAACAACAAAAGAAGCTGCATCAACCGATGTAACTACAGAACTTGAAATTACAGAGATTGTCCAAACAACAGGAAAAGGTGCATCAACCGATGTAACTACAGATCATGAAACAACGAGTATTGTCCAAACAACAGAAGAAGGTGCAGCGACCGGTGAAAGTACAGTGATTGTCCAAACAACAGAAGATGGTGCAGCGACCGCTAAAGCTACAGAACTTGAAACTACGAAGGTTGTCCAAACACCAGAAGCGACCGATGTAACTACAGAACCTGAAACTACGGATGTTTTCCAAACAACAGAAGAAGGTGCATCAACCGATGTAACTACAGAGATTGAAATTACGGAGATTATCCAAACAACCGCAGAAGCTGCAGTGACCAAAGTAGCTACAGAGATTGTCCAAACAACAGGAGAAGGGGCAGCAGCCAATGTAACTACAGAGATTTTCCAGACAACAGAAGAAGATGCAGTAACCGATGTAACCACAAAAATTGAAATTACGGAGATTGTCCAAACAACAGAAGACGGAGCAACGTCTGATGTTACTACAGAACTTGAAATTACAGAGATTGTACAAACAACAGGAGAAGGTGCAGCAACCGATGCAACCACAGAATTTGAAATTACGGAGATTGTCCAAACAACAGAAGACGGAGCGAAGTCTGATGTAACTAAAGCTCTTGAAATTACAGATACTTTCCAAACAACAGGAGAAGGGGCAGCGACCGCTACAACTACAGAACTCGAAACTACGAAGATTGCCCAAACTACAGAAGCGACCGATGTAACTACAGAGATTGTCCAAACAACAGAAGACGGAGCAGCAACCGATGTTACTACAGAACTTGAAATTACAGATATTTTCCAAACAACAGGAGGAGCAGTGACCGATATAACCACAGCTTTTGAAATTACGGAGATTGTCCAAACAACAGAAGAACGGGCATCGACCGATGTAACTATAGAGATTGTGCAAACAACAGAAGAAGGAGCATCGACCGATGTAACTACAGAGATTGTGAAAACAACAGAAGAAGGAGCATCGACCGATGTAACTACAGAGATTGTCCAAACAACAGAAGAAGGAGCATCGACCGATGTAACTACAGAGATTGTGCAAACAACAGAAGAAGGAGCATCGACCAAGGTAACTACAGAGATTTTGCAAACAATGGAAGAAGGAGCATCGACCGATGTAACTACAGAGATTGTGCAAACAACAGAAGAAGGAGCATCGACCGATGTAACTACAGAGATTGTGCAAACAACAGAAGAAGGAGCATCGACCAAGGTAACTACAGAGATTGTGAAAACAACGGAAGAAGGAGCATCGACCGATGTAACTACAGAGATGGTGCAAACAACTGGAGAAGGAGCATCGACCGATGTAACTACAGAGATTGTGCAAACAACAGAAGAAGGAGCATCGACCAAGGTAACTATAGAGATTGTGCAAACAACGGAAGAAGGAGCATCGACCGATGTAACTACAGAGATGGTGCAAACAACAGAAGAAGGAGCATCGACTGATGTAACTACAGAGATTGTGCAAACAACGGAAGAAGGAGCATCAACCGATGTAACTACAGAGATGGTGCAAACAACAGAAGAAGGAGCATCGACTGATGTAACTACAGAGATTGTGCAAACAATGGAAGAAGGAGCATCGACCGATGTAACTACAGAGATTGTGCAAACAATGGAAGAAGGAGCATCGACCGATGTAACTACAGAGATTGTGCAAACAACAGAAGAAGGAGCATCGACCGATGTAACTATAGAACTTGAAACTACAGAGAATTCAGAATTCAGTTCGTCTAAACAGTCGACGAATTATATTACTACAGAAGTCCAAACAAACCCAGTAACACACTTTACAGACTTCAAATCAACGATTCCTACGGCATCTAGACAAACAACGGAAATTGCTAAAACAAACATAGTAACTTCATTTCAAGAAACCACTGAAGAACTGGTTCCGTCAACTAGCTTATCTCAAACCAGTGACGTAGTTACGGCAGACTCTACAACACAAAAACAAACAACAAATATGTTATCAGTTGCTACCACAAATCCAACTGTATCTCAGAAAACGGCAAGTGATTTGGTACCGTCAACGAATCTAGCCACGACGGCATCAGTAACAACAAGTAAAGAGGCCACAACGACAACAGTAACAACAAGTAAAGAGGCCACGACGTCATCAGTAACAAAAGGAGTTTCGACAACGGATTTAAAATCGTCTGTCCAAACGACAGATATTTTATCAATTGCTACTACAAATCCAACTGAATGTCAGAAAACGACAAGTGATTTGGTACCGTCAACGAATCTAGCCACGACGGCATCACTAACAACAAGTAAAGAGGCCACAACGGCAACAGTAACAACAAGTAAAGAGGCCACGACGTCATCAGTAACAACAGAAATTTCGATAACGGAGTTAAAATCGTCTGTTCAACCAGAACAAACGACAGATAGTTTATCAATTGCTACTACAAATCCAACCATATCTCAAACAAGTGCTTTGGTACCGTCAACTAATTTAGCTCAAACAAGTAACGAGACCACGACGTCATCAGTAACAACAGGAGTTTCGACAACGGAGTTAAAATCGTCTGTTCAACCAGAACCGACGACTATCAACCCAATTCAAACTGTAGCCGAGAGTACCACAGATTCGACTTTGAATACCAATGGAGATTATAGTAAAATAACAACATTTGGAGTCATTACAGAGGCGAATAGGACGGGATACACATTGGTCACAACAGGTTAGTAAACCCTTGGACACAATGAACAATTCTAAAATGCTTGTTTATCATTGTGCCTCAGTATATATAGCCTCCATTTTGTAGAGCATTATATAAAAGAATTGCCATATGCTTTAGTTGACAACACAGTGAAGATGGTTTCGATGAAGTAAGATGAAGACATAACGACATAATGGTTTCAGTGAAAATTCAGTAAAGAAAATTAATTAATAACTTTTATTCTCATCTAGTTCTGACAACTTCAAATGGAGTACCAGATAAAGCCGTTTGGAGGGTTTTTGGATTGACTGTTGGTGTATTTGTAATATTGTTGATCTTAGCAACAATATGTGTGTATTTTGTATACTTTCATGTGTGTTATAAAAAACCAAATGAGCATATTATTTTACGTCCTTCAGTAAGTAACCATTTTTCTTCACCATTCAATATTTAAAAAAATGCTTTTAGGTAGGCCTAATTGTATCCACATTATTCTTTGTTTATTTGTGATGTGCCCATATTATATGGGCACGATGATGTCATATCACTACCAAATTTGGGAATGTTGCTACCATATTTGGGCAGTACATCAGACGTTTTTGTCAAATACACTGATAGTGTAGACATAGCTTCAGTGTTTGGTAAGTTAAAGTTGATATTTTATCTAATCTTTTTTCAGGACGTTCGTTTGCAATCGTACATGAACATAGACGTCGAAAATGCCCAAGTTGCAGACCCGAAATCCTCGGCAGGTGAGGTCGACAATAACCAGACCGCGTATGACACGTCTCTAGGGTGGCTAGCCGACAAGCTTGATCTCAAATTTGTAGACGAACTTGAAGAAGATGAGGGCTGGAAGATCGAAGGAGGTCCTAAACTTAATGAAGGCGCTAACTTGAACGATGACGACAGCAGCTCGATACCTATGTCTAATATAGGTGCCAAACCATTTCCCCTTACAGCTTCTGACATCTGAGAATTGGATAAGGGAGTACAGAGAGTATAGTGGATCGATCATGGACCCCGGACGCGATTTTTTTTTTCGTACATAAGTTGGGGACCCCATCATGAAACGTCACAAAATAAACATGAATAATTCATCAGTTAAATTTTCTTGTTCCGTGTGCACCCAAAGCGTATAGCAACAAGAAGTGATTACACAAGTGCGGTACGATTCTAGGCCTATCTCCGCTGTGGTTGCCGCGTGCGATTTCATAATAGAATAGCGGAGTTTTGTGCGGATTGTCGAAATAATCAGCCTTTAGTTTATGGTGTTTTTAATATAGTTGATTACTAAAGAATTACGTGTTAAAATTATAGGTTTTATTGATACTATTAGGCCTAATTACTAGTCTCTAAATCCCTGTATATTCTAGTAGTAGCTGTGTGGGTACGGTGTGTGTGACTTGTGTCTTTGGGCTATGTACGTCCAATTACTACTTAGTTTAATGTTTTGCCTAGCTGTCGATTAGCCTCGACACATTTTGCATAGTGGACGTGTGTGTGAAGAAGAGTGCGCGAAGGCAATCACGTGAATTGACCTAGAATCCTAGGCCTATTATTGTAGAAAGAATCGTATCGCAGTTGTTGTTCCGTGTGCACCCAAGCGTTCTTGGACATAGCCCAAAGAAAGCTTAGACCCACAAGAATAAAGAATGTGTATAATTTGTGTACTGTATTTTTTTAATTCTGCTATCAATTATCAAACAATGTACTCAAAGGAACTTTAAAAATGCGCGTATATGAACACATGAGATGGGAAGATTTGACCCACGAGAATAAAAAATGTATTTTTGTGTAATGTTTATTGTTTTTGCTGACTTATTACTCGGATTGTGTCATACCAAAGATAGTGTAACTATTACCAAAGATAGTGTAACTATCTTTGGTCATACCTAACACACACACACGTCACACACATCCACACAGCTACTACTAGAATAGACATGGGTTTAGAGACTAATAATTAGGCCTAATAGTATTAATAGAAACTATAATTTTAACACGTAATTCTTTAGTAATAAATTATATTAAAAACACCATAAACTAAAGGCCGATTATTTCGACAATCCACACAAAACGCCGCTATTCTTCAACAGCGGAGATAGGCCTAGAATCGTACCGCACTTGTGTAATCACTTCTTGTTGCTATACGCTTGGGTGCACACGGAACAAGAAAATTTAACTGATGAATTATTCATGTTTATTTTGTGACGTTTCATGAGGGGGTCCCCAACTTATGTACGAAAAAAAAAATCGCACCCCGGACGTACTACTAGCCTACTGACGTTGTGTGCCGTTTTTTGCACACGTTGAATGGACTCCAGACGGATTCAAATGTTAGGACAAGCCTATAAACTTGCTGATAAACTTAACTCAAATTGTGATGGATGGATTGTCGTTTAATATAGACAGCAGAGGCGGATCCATTCATTTGTTTGAGGGGGTTTGGCAACCGTAACCAGACTGAAACCAATTTGCAAATGTCTGGGATGATGGTTTTCATCAATGTTGTACGATCGCATGGCGAACTATAAGCTACAATTGTGGGCAGTTTTTGCACTACACGGAGTAGAGTGATTTGTTAGGTTTGTGAACACCGAAGAACCGGACGGCCGGATTAAAAAAATTCTTCATAGAATGATGTAGGTCGTTGCGCAAACAGTTTCAATATGGTTACATTTCAAGTTATGCAAAACAACTTTATTCTATCAGATGAGGGCGAAATTTAGATTTTTACTTGAGACCTGGTATTTTTATTTCTTGTATTGTCTGTATATAATTATATAATCGCAAAAAAAATATTGTCAAATAGAATGATTAAATCGATGTTTTTACCGTTGTACTCCATGTATTTTTATATTTTTTGGCTACTATTTTAAAATCGTCACGAACTGAATGGACTTGTCAAATAATAAATATACATCTGATGAATGATTATTGATGATGATAGTGATGTCAAAACCATTGCAGGTGTGATGCGAGAAAGATATCATACAGTCACCTGGCCTATATAAAAGTATTATCGAATTATTGTTCTTTTTATTGGCTTTATAATATAAAATTAAATCCCGGATATTTATGTATAATAATTGTGTGTGTACGTGGTCACAGGCATGTCTGTCATGAAGTTTGCCTCCAGTTTTTAAATTAGGGGGCGCTAAATTCTGGAATTTAAGAATGAATTTTACAAAAGCTACCACACTGCAATCTATCCAGGTCAGCTAAAAGGTCACATCGATGCATTTTCTTTCCTTTTCTCTCTCGCGGAACTCGTCGACAAACAAGGCTTCAGATCATATCTGCTCAAATTCAGATTTAGCTCAACGTACGTATGTAAACCTACAATTTACCTTTAATATTTAACATATATTGTCTTTAGTATGCATATTGGCAATTTAAGCGTGTAATTCAATGTATAAATGTGATTTTAAAAGAGTTTTCAAAATGCCGGTTCGCCTCCTCGACTTCTTATGAATATGTATTTTTTGTATGTGTGGTCTGGTCGTGGTTCGTGCGTGGTGGATATCCCAAATACAAATGTCCTGTATATTCAGATCAAATACGGATTGGTATTCTTGAAAGAATGGAATGCAGTGGCGGGTAATGGTGTGGGCCCCCCTACCATTATTCTAGATTATCCAGTTTATTTTAATGTAAACAATTGTATGTTAACTTACTCTCATGATACACTTCTATTACTAACAATTTATATTGATTTCATTTTTAGCGAACAACTCACAATCAAAATGGTTATCAAAGTCGGCATCAACGGGTAGGTATCATTTATTAATTAGCCTATCAATTAATTAATAAGCTTATTACAACTACAGTATTGTAATGCCAACAATTTCCTGTATTTGTAACTTAAGTACTTCATGTAGACTATAGATAGGTTACTAGATACTAGGTAGTACTAGATACAACACTAACTAAAATAGTAGGCTAACTACAGTACAGCTATTCATTATGAAAATGACATATTGTAATTAATATACCAGCTGTCTGTCTATCATTAATAATACAGTATATTCACACACATCTTTAAAATTATTCTAATAGTTATGTAGGAATAGATATCAATTGTATTATTATTCATTAGATTGTGAACATATTGTGTGCAGACAGGTCTGGTCATGATATTTTCAAATTTTCTTAAGATACACTTCTCATCAATAGTGAATAGTTAGATCTGCTTTAATGATGCATTGTGTGTGATCTCTCTATTCAATACACAAGACTGAATAATGTTAACATTTACAGTTACATTAAAGTTTTAAAATACTGTATAAATGAGAAGAATTAATAATAAAATGTTGGTGTTTGTGTTGGGTCTTAAAAAGGAAAATCAATTTTTGTTATAAAATTAATTTTGGGTGTTTTCTTTCCTAAAGATTTGGACGTATTGGACGCCTTGTATTGAGGGCAGCTATTGAAAACAATGGCGTTATCCCCAACACCGATCTACAAGTTGTTGCCATCAACGACCCCTTCATTCAACTTGAGTATATGGTAAGGAAAGTGTAGCTTGACCATAATGCACTTGCCAATTGTATGACCCACTATACGACCCTCGAGAGAGGTACGTCATCTACAAATAATTATTGACACATTGGTGCGTCAAAAAACCTAAATGGTACGTCACATCAATGAACAATGGTGTGTCAATGTCCATCACTTCATGACGACCCACCCACCATATCATGAACAACATGGTAATTGTTTTTCAAAATGGGTGCATCATGGTTACCTAAAGGTAAGTCGCTTTTTTGACGCAGGGCTGCGTCAAGGTATTCATAAGGTATGACGCACATCGGACAAATGACGCACCTCTCCCAGGGGTCGTGTAGTGGGCCATAATGCATGCTTACTAATATTAATCTCTGTATCCTGGATTAAGTTCTTTTCCCTGGCACAGTACCAAGATATTTCTCTAATATTTAGCTAAAACTACATACGGTAACCACCTAAGCACTTACTTTGCAATTAACATTTAATTTAACATGATGGGTTGTGTGTGGAGATTTCTCATTTTTTTATACATTTTATGAAAACATCTATTTTTACTTGGGAAAGTACTTTTTGCTTGTTTGTTTTTCTGCAAACAAAATTATACTAGTAAAAAGTACAAGAGTGCAGAAGGAGGCCAAAATAAATTTGAAGGCAAACTTTAAGTCATGGCCACCAGATTTTAAAAAAAGAAAGAAAACAAAATATATATATAATTCTAAGTTTGTCTTCATGAAAACGTCCACAATTTTCAAGTAATTGTCCTGATTTATAACTTAATTTTATGAACTTTGACCACAGGTTTACATGTTCAAGTATGATTCAACCCACGGACAGTTCAAAGGTGAAGTCAGCCACCAGGATGGAAAGTTAATCGTCAACGGCAAACCTATCAACGTTTACCAACAGTATGTTTCCTTATTATTCTGTGAAATAAAGCTCTGTCTACACTATCAAACTAGTTTAACAAAAAAAATGTGATGTGCCCATATGGACATGATGATATATGATATTTGGGCACAATAGTAGACAACGCATTAAGCTTGCGTAACATGACTTGAGTTAGTATGATTTGGTTGTAAGCTAAGAACAAATGTAAACTGCAGTGTACAGTACTTTTCAACTTTACTTCAGTTTTCAACTTTACTGCAGTTTTCAACTTTACTGCAGTTTTCAAATTTACCTTCATCATGTCCGTCTATTAGACTGTCTTTAAATACTTTTTTTTTTATTGCAGAACCAAGCCAGGTGAGATCCCATGGAGCAAAGCTGGAGCAGAGTACATTGTCGAGTCTACTGGTGTGTTCACCACTATCGACAAGGCAAAGCTTCACTTTGAAGGTGGCGCCAAGAAAGTGATCATCTCCGCACCATCAGCAGATGCTCCCATGTTTGTTGTAGGCGTCAACCACAAAAACTACGAAACCAGCATGAACATCGTTAGCAATGCTTCTTGCACAACCAACTGTCTGGCGCCTCTTGCTAAGATCATCGATGACAACTACGGAATTGTAGAGGGTTTGATGACAACCGTACATGCCTACACTGCCACCCAGAAGACAGTTGATGGACCAAGTGCCAAGGTACTGGTGTTTTATGAAACCTTTTATGAAACTGGTGTCTGGGCCATAATCCGAAGAGGTTCGTTCCACCAGAAAGGATTGAGTGGGGTAATGATTATGAGCACGCACTAGCTAAACCCATGAGCTTATAGGGGCCCAGAGCAGTGCCCAGAGGGAAAACAAGGCGAGGGAAAACAAGGCATTAAAAAACGCCCACGGCCCCCAGCGTTGGAGGGCCACTTAGGGTTCCTAAACCAGGGGCCTCGGACCTCTGCTTTAAACCACTGCTGGTGCCCATAAGGCCAAGGGGTTTATTCCACCAGAAATGATTCAACAGCATTTCTACCTTAGTTGGAGAAACAAATGCTAGGAGTTCTTTGCAGACAGCAAAAGCCATTATTCAAGAAAAATTAATTGTCCAAAATGTGTGCCTACTACAGTATTTGAGGTACTCATTTTTAGCCGAGGTAGTAGCAACAGTTTGCTTGGTTAAAAATTGTATTTCTTGCCCTGATTAAGTATTCTTTGTTTACTTAGAAATGGAGAGATGGACGAGGTGCTCATCAGAACATCATCCCAGCTTCCACTGGTGCTGCCAAAGCTGTGGGCAAAGTTATTCCAAATCTGAATGGGTGAGATTATATAATTATTTTAGTGTTTAGGATATGTTTGTTAGGAGTAATTGGTGACCCCCTACTCGTTTTGAAAGATGTACTATGTTATTTAGAGTGCAGATAAGCTAGATGTGTTCACATGACCTGGACGGTTTCTAGTCCTTATCCGAGAAGACTCATTCTACTACCAGAACCATGGAGCGAGAATTAAATCCTTGACGATGTTATGGCTACATAATAATAGTTCCACTGTCTTAATCGCTCGGTCACTCGCTCGCACTTGTCAAACAGGGTATTGCCCATAGCCATAGATGTGTAGAACATTATGCCATGTAACATGTTACCCCAGTATCGAGTATACTCGGTAATCGGAAATATTTTAAATAGTTTGGTGATTGGTGAAAATAAGTTGTTTTTGTCATGGAAACTTGTTGGCGCCCTCTATTTTACAAACAGGATGGAAGTGCATTTTTAAATACCACATAACATACGGTTTCAGAGAAAAGCTTTTTTACACCTAAATGTCTTGGCCCTTTGTGAATTTATGTTATACTTATATATGTTTTATTGTTTATAATTTGATGCTAGCAAACTAACCGGTATGGCATTCCGTGTCCCAACGCCGGATGTATCCGTTGTTGATCTGACTGTACGATTGAACAAAGAGGCTTCATACGACGAAATTAAAGCTCTTATGAAGAAAGCTAGCGAAAGCAAAGAAATGAAAGGCATTATGGGATACACTGAAGATGAGGTGAATGTCTTTATACATTTATGGTCAAATTAAAGTATTGTTTTGGTGTAAATTGATGTTTATTTCCGATAAAGGTTGGTTGATATTGAATGGAGATTTTGAAATCTTTGATGAAAAAATAGTTTCATGCGAGATGAGATTAAGCATTAAAACAACATATCACTAACCTTGTTGATAGACGATCTATAGTATGGCGCCCTCTTAATGCACTTATTCAAAATTGCGTAAGAGCAATTATTTCATTTGTGCTGCTCGTAAATTAAGTATTTTCTGAACTTTTCAATAAATATTAAATTATTTAGGTTGTGTCCATGGATTTCCGTGGTGATAGCCGCTCAAGTATCTTCGATGCTGGTGCAGGAATTGCCCTCAGCCCCAAGTTTGTAAAACTAGTCTCATGGTAAGCAAAATTCATTGCCTTCTTCATTATGTCAACATATATTCAACACCAATGAACACTTTTAAACTCCTCATCTGGATCGTAAAGTATCATTTCAATTTAATATGCAGTTAAATATATAACAAATAAGGTTAATGAAACTATGCATTGTAATGCTCAAGTTTAAATTTATGTTTTTTTTTTGTTACAGGTACGACAATGAGTTTGCATACAGTCTTCGAGTTGTTGATCTCATTTCCCACATGGCTTCGGTTGACAGTCAGTAAACAGCACCCTCTACGACAGAATGAAATAATTGGAGAGACTTATAATTGTATCTCGTCATCCGTAAATATTCATATTCATGTGCAAAACATACTTTAGCAATATTTGACATCTGAAATTTCAAATATGTTTAAATATTAAAATATTTTCATTTTTGTAGCAACTAGTAAAACTAATTATATCAAGGATTGTTAATTGTTCATCATTTTTATAGCTATAGAATGACTTTGTTTACTGGGTTCAGGCATACCATAGTCATTATATTATTAACTATGATATAAAACTGGAGTTCCTAACACACTATTACAATACTATATTATATTTAATTGCATATCACTTCTTCCACGTTACAGAACAGTAACACAATTTATTTCTTTGTGAAAATAAATATTTGTTGAACTAAATAATAATTCCTGGTGCTAGGTAGTGTTTTACAAGCCTTGATAATGTGAAGTGAAAGTTTGTCAAAACTATTTGCATATAGATTGTAAAAAGGTGTTTGTGTAGACTCTTTATCCAGATGTATGGTAGACTGCTTGATCCAGCTGTTTTCCTTTTGTCTCAATCTAGTTGATAACATTGATCTGTGGTTCAAATAATAAATTTAATTATAATAAATTGTTTCCATAATTCAATCTGATTTGTATTTGGTTGTTTAAAAAGTGGTGGCTCCATTTGGGATGGGGAGGAGGAGCAA
The DNA here is from genome assembly GCF_964355755.1 of Antedon mediterranea. Taxonomy (NCBI): domain Eukaryota; kingdom Metazoa; phylum Echinodermata; class Crinoidea; order Comatulida; family Antedonidae; genus Antedon; species Antedon mediterranea. Next base: position 32,111,624 of record NC_092672.1, read on the forward strand.
GAGGATGATTGACCATATTTTGATTTTAAAAAAGTGACTTATTCGTGTACATTTGAGACATAACCAAAAACAATCTAGCATAGGAAAATATTATTTTTATTGCAAATACAAATAGGTAATGGTTGCAAAAAAGTCACGTAAAATCAGTAAAATTCTTACTCTTTTGAAGTCTTGTTTATATTTAGAATTATAGAAATAGAACAGATTTTCGTAGAGCGGCCATTTAAACAAATTGGTATCTCTGTGAACTTATGAGAAATAGTGCAACAATTCACTTAAAATTGGTAAAATTCTTTTCAAACAGTATCGATTATGATGAGTCACTAAAGGTTTATATTTTATGATAAACAGATTTTCGTGGAGCGACCCTTCAAGCAAATCTGTATCTCCGTGAACTTATGTGACATCGTAATATTCTCTATTTAAAATCATGTATTTGAACACGCTACAAAATACAATAAAGGTGTCACGCAATATTTCGTTAACACAAAGGTATCAAATCGGTTTCCACATACCATACTTTGAAAGCCTTTCCAAATGAGTGAGTAACAATACATGTTTTTAAAACACAGTCTTTTCAAGTTTGACTAATTCACGCACAGAGCATTGTTGCGTCGCTCAACCAACCACATATAAATACAATCGTTTTATAGCTTAATATTTACCTCCATGATTCAAAAACAATTTTTGGAGTCTTAAACTGGATATAGTCTTTATGTCCATCCACTGAGCATAAAAAGGTACGTTGCATTTATATATATTTTTCCGATATTAGTATAATGAAACCGTCCTTTCCCGAGTTTTGGTCACAAATCGCGTGTTAATCGACACGTCACGGACTAAGTGTGATTGTTTTTATATATATTTTCAAACTAAATTAAATGCATATGCCTGGTCCCTGAATACCTTTTAGAAGTATATTCGGTTGTGAATTTAGCAACTTTGTTCGTTTGTTCGTCTTGCGACCAGTTTTAGGGTTATTCGAACGGTTAACACATTTCAATAATCCATGTCAATTTGTTCTCACACGGTAAAATTTACCCCTATCAAACTATACTACTGTATTAGCATACTGAAAAAACCTCTATATTTTTCAATAATCATGGTACATTTGTTCACGTTGTAAATACGCTTTTTTCTTAAAGTTATTTTTCTGATCTTTTTTTCTCATCATATACGCATATACCAACAGACCATGCCTATTGAACTTGAATAAAATCGATACATTGGTGACGTCACAAAACCTTATTAAAATCTCGAGTTATTTGTATCTTCAATATGGACCCACATTTTGAAGAGCACGCCCTCTTTATTTTGCCAAGTTTTGAACCCTTAATTTAGTTATTTATTATATTGCAGATTTTGTTTGAAATGGAACCAAGTTGTACCACAAAGTACATTCTAATTTTCTTCTCAATTTTTTATCTACGACTTGTTACTGCCATCCGTGTTTATGACGTCCGAGCAGACAGTACTTTAATTGGTAGTCAAACGGCTGTAATATCATGGACAACAGACAACACGACGGATTCTCTCAACAACACTATACGAGGATTTCGTATTGATGCAAACTATCTGCTATCTAGAAGAGGTAATGAGATTCTTCTTCCAACAATTACAAACACTACTTTAGAGCGGTTACGCTCGGGTGTGACCTACCGAGCATGCGTAATCGTACTTACCACAAATACATTCGGCAACGGTGAGATTACCGACAATACAGCATGTGTAAGCTTTACGACAGATTTTGTCGCTATAAATTCGTACTCTCTAACAGCAATTGGCATAGGCGTTGCTATTATTATACTATTCCTTGTGACGCAATTAATTAACCTAGTCTGCCCACGTGAAGGATCAGAAGGATTTAGTGTTCCGCCGACTGAAAGAGAAGTTGAAAAAGGAGGTAAAGATTCTAGACGAAAAAAATCACACCGCAAACAACCCGAGAAAAGAAAAGCTGGTCATGTGAATGCGACACATGGTGGAAAAAAACAAAATAGAAAGAAGAATCCCAAACAGACATCGGATTCTAAAGGAAAACGTAAAAGGGAAAATCCAAGAGAAATTAGCAGACGAACTGATTTAGATGGATCAAAGGGTGGGGGAGGCAAGCATAAAAGCGTCAAGGCATAATGGAATCTCGACAAACTGACCGTATCATTGCAGGTGTCATTTTGACAATCTACTGTTTTTATTTTATATTGTACCGATCGGAAACTCAATCATTATATTATTTACACGCAATAATAATTTGGAATAGATTATAAATAATACGTTGCATCCAATTGATTGGATCCTTTCAACAACAATGTTCCACAAAGGTTGTTTGCCGGCTCTGGTTCCATAATCACATAGGAATCGAAAATCTGACTCAATCTCCTACCCCACATGCCCATAGCCATTTGAAAATCAATCAATCTTTGTGGAGATCGGCAGTGGAAGTGTGGTAAATAATAATTAGAATGTTCTTGAGGATTGTTTGCCCTTTTTGTGAAAAAACCGAACATTCTGGTGGGCTTCATAATAATACGTTGCCACTTGCTAATTAGCAGCAGACAATTTGTAAATGGAGTTTTAAAGAAGTATTTTTTTTAATTAATAGTTTATGATGATAATAACAGTACAATTTTAGAATTAAAGAACAAAATATTGTTTTGTACATTACTGTATATTCAGATTAAACACTTTATATTTTTGGTATATGTTTTTTTTCTTTTCATTGGTGAGTTTCAGATCTAGCGTGATTCGTTATCCGTCCTTCTGATTCGCCGTTCATTTTTGGCATGTACTACTCTGACTTTGATTCCTTCTGTGTTTGTAGTCTGGTTGAGATGGTTTGCACTATTTCTGCTGACGTAATGAAAGTTAAGAAACCATTTTTGCGAGAAAAAATCGCAAATAGTAACTCAATACATTCGTATAGAGATACTTTATTATCAAGTCTACACTAGCAAACTTGTGACAAAAAATGTGATGTACCCATGGACATGATGAATTCATATCACTACCACTAGTTTTGATAGTGTAGACAGGGCTTCAGTTCTATAAATATAAAGTGACACCACAGCCGTTTAGTATATGTTTTATTTTTATTAATATGCTGATATCAAACCACATAACTCATTATTTTGCACACTTTTCAACTCTTTATTCTAATCATTATTTAATTCAATATTGGTTACGTAATTAATTATTATTGTTATTGATTATATTATTAATAATTAGTTTTCATTTAATTTCGATTTAATCTATTTTGTCAAATTAGGTATAATAATCAATGTATGTCTTTTGATCTTTCATAAGTTTTTCATTCAGTCATCTACTGTGCATGCTCTGACGCCGACGATAGCTTCTTCGTCCAATGCAGACAGGATAGTTACCTAAAAGTACAAAAACAAAGAATCACATCTTCTGAACTAAAACATACCAAAATAGTAATGATGAGTCGAGTGTAGAACGCAACGCAACGTAACGCAAGCGATGTATCGACGCAAAGTGCTGTATTGCGTTATTGGGAACCGACGACGCAACAGTGCTGCAAACATCGCAGGTTTGATTTCACGCAGGCGATCGAGGGCATCGGAAGGGCATTTTCTTACGCTGCGTAGATTGAGTTACGTTGCGTCGCTAGTGGAAACCAAGCTTGATTCGACAAGTTGTTTATGGAATGGGGATTGAAAATAATTAATTTCTTCCTCATATTATTTGGTCATCGTAGTTTAGAAAGTACCCCAGACCGTTAGTTTTTAGTTATACAGTACGTAATCTCATCGAACTCCTTAAGCTTGGTTCCCACTAGCGACGCAACCTACGCAACGTAAGAAAATGCTCTTCTAATAAAGCGTGGTTCCCACTAGCGACGGAACGTAACGCAACCTACGCAACGTAAGAAAATGCCCTTCTAACAATTGTGTTTGCCCCCGCCTGCGTGAAATAAAATCTGCAATATTTGCAGCACTATTGCGTCGTCGGTTCCCACTTGTGATTACGCAATACAGCACTTTGCGTCAAAACGTCGCTGCGTTGCGTTACGTTGCGTCGCTAGTGGGAACCACGCTTTATTGTTTTTCCCCCGCCTGCGTGAAATCAAACTTTGATCTTTGCAGCACTGTTGCGTCGTCGGTTCCCACTTCCTTGTGATTAGGCAATACAGCACTTTGCGTCAAAACGTCATTGTGTTGCGTTACGCTGCGTCGCTAGTGGGAACCACGCTTAAAGCGTGGTTCCCACTAGCACGCAACGCAACGTAACGCAGCGACGTATCGACACAAAGTGCTGTAGGCCTATTGCGTAATCACAAGTGGGAACAGACGACACAACATTTCTGCAAACATTGCAAGTTTGATTCACGCTGGCGGGGCAAACACAATTGTCGAAAGGGCATTCTCTTACGTTGCGTAGGTTGCATCGCTAGTGGGAATTACCAAGCTTTAAGGTCAACTCAGACAGCGTCGAACGACGAGGCCGGCCCGAAGACGACTCGTCTCGTCGGGGTTCAACTCAGACAGCACCAACGAGTCAAGACGAAGTTTCGTCGGGCCTCATTCGTGCGACGCTGTCTGAGTCGACGTTTTGGGGGCCATCGTCTACTCTCGATCATTTTACATCATTTTCTAAAGCCAGTCCAATTTTGGTTGGGTAGGTTTGACAAGATTAAGAATTCAACACCAACGACAATGAGTCGAGTATAGGCCTATCATGTTCAAGATGGCGACAAATGATAATAATGATGATGAATAACATTGTAATAATCAACCAACTTACCAGAGCCTCTCCGTCCTCGTCAAATATGTCACGTACCTCGTCACCAAGGCGACCTTCTGGTACGCGAATACTACTGACAATCCCGTTGATAAGAAGGTGGGCAAACCCGTCACCAATTCCTATCAACTAAAAATATTAAACATTATAATAAAAAAGTTTGTGTTACCAAAACATCTGTGTAATTTTTTGTTACGTAATTCATAAAAAAATAAGGTATACCTGGGCATTTCCTTTCTTCACGTTGGGAACTTGTATCATGCTGTTAGATGGAGCAAATTGCATGTACTTTCGTCGTGTGAAAATGTCCAAACCAACATAATTCACCTATAAATGTAACAGAAAACGTTTTTACTTTTAAGTGTCATAAAAAAAAAAAAAAACTTTAATTAGTCGAGTCACGATCAGTTCAGACACCGACGGACGATTCTCCAATCATTGATTTCAGAATTTTTATTGGCCCTAAGCCAATAATTATTGTGATCGAAATTGTGTAAAGACCTTTTTACACGACCGTACGACTGAATATTAATTAGTACCGTGTATTACGAAAATCTTACCTTTGCGTGTCCATGTTTCCCTGGCGCAGAAGTCGATAATTCGACAACTTTGCAGGGCCGTTTTTTGATGATTACATATCCTCCTTTTTTAAGAGAGGAACATTGAGCAGGATAGAAAGAGGCGGCACCAGAGGAAGCGTGTTCATAGTCGAAGAGATCAGATTCCATTCTATTAAAAATAAAATAAATATAAGAGCATTACTACGAAAGCCCATTAATGCCATTTTAAGTATATGTTTTTCGAACGTAATCCGTTATAACGAATTAGTAATTCGTTTGAACGGATTAATAATCTGTTCAAACGAATTAGTAATCCGTTCAAACGAATTGCAACATATACAACAAGTGCCATTTAAAGTATATGTTGTAATTCGTTTGAACGGATTACTAATTCGTTTGAACAGATTAGTAATCCGTTCAAACGAAATACAACATATTCTTTAAATGGCACTTGTTGTATATGTTGCAATTGGTTTGAACGGATTACTAATTCGTTTGAACAGATTACTAATCCGTTCAAACGAATTACTAATTTGTTTAAACAGATTAATAATCTGTTCAAACGAATTAGGAATCCGTCCAAACGGATTAGTAATTTGTTTAAACGGATTACTAATCTGTTTAAACGAATTACTAATTCGTTTAAACGAATTAGTAATCCGTTTAAACAAATTATTAATTTGTTTAAACAAATTACTAATTTGTTTAAACGGATTACTAATTCGTTCAAACGAATTACTAATTCATTCAAACAGATTATTAATCCGTTTAAACAAATTATTAATTTGTTTAAACAAATTATTAATTTGTTTAAACAAATTATTAATTTGTTTAAACAAATTATTAATTTGTTTAAACAAATTATTAATTTGTTTAAACAAATTACTAATTTGTTTAAACGGATTACTAATTCGTTTGAACGAATTAGTAATCCGTTTAAACAAATTATTAATTCGTTTAAACAAATTAGTAATCCGTTTAAACAAATTAGTAATTCGTTTGAACGAATTAGTAATTCGTTTGAACAAATTAGTAATCCGTTTAAACAAATTAGTAATTCGTTTGAACGGATTAGTAATCCGTTTAAACGAATTACAACATATACTTTAAATGGCACTTGTTGTATATGTTGCAATTCGTTTGAACGGATTACTAATTCGTTTGAACAGATTATTAATCCGTTCAAACGAATTACTAATTCGTTAGAACGGATTACGTTCGAAAAACATATACTTCAAATGGCATTAATGGGCTTTCGTACATTCCTGTGCTGAAAACAAAGATAACCTACTAATTAAAAGATTTCTAAATTATTAATTCATTTTAAAACGAAATTCGTAGAAAAAAAGAAGAAATATTTACCACTAGTGACAAAACAAGATGAAGAACTTTTTCGACCATGGGTCGACAGCGTTTGGTGACTGTTGTGCAATTGGTGTCGCTTTTATAACCAATAAATTGCACAACTCGTTGAAATTATTAAACTTTGTACTCACACACCCCCTCTATTGGCTGGTAAAATATTTGGGTGTTGCTGTTGAGATCATAATAAACAAACAGACAGACAACGCTCTAAACTCGAACAAGATGGCGGCGGGACCTCCACTTGAAAGAAACCAAGGTTTGTTTTACAATTGGAATACGATAAAACCTAAATAAAAAAAATAATATAATAGGGTAACAGTGCACGACGACTAGAGTGAGGCTTAGCCTAGCTTATTTTTAAATGCATGTATTTTAAGTGTCGCATGACTGTACTTCATTGTTGTGTTGTGTACCACCGCCGCGTCGTGTGTGTGGGTCGAGAGCGAGACACTAGCCTGCTAGTGTACTAGAGAGAGAGGCGATTAGCTAGCCTCGAAAAGGCGTGCTGCTCTGTATGTATGGCATCGATGCTAGGCCTAGACTGTATCCATAATCGCCCAATATCTTTTGCTGTTAATAGAGGGGGTGTGAACCAATAGAGGCTACCACCAGTGAACATGATATTATTTATATTTGCTTATTAAAAAAATATTTAATAATATTTATTATTTAATAATAATATTAATAAATAAGATGATTAAAATATTAAGATAGGCCTACCAGACCTACCTAGACCATAATATATTAATTATGCTTAGGCCTATATCACAAAATATAGTAAAATAAAAAGATACAAACTAATATTAAATTATTAATGTACGATCCATACAACTTTTGTGGCCAACCTGGTATTTTATGAATTACAAATACATATAATCATGATTCATGACATTAATTTTTTTTGTATTATTCAAGATGCAACGGTTTATGTTGGTGGTTTGGATGAGAAAGTGAATGAAGCACTGCTATGGGAGTTGTTTCTTCAAGCTGGTCCAGTTGGTCTGTATTTATGCTTTTTACAAAAAAAAAAGAAGAATTTGTTGAATTTAGGCCAATCATTTCAAATACAAAAAAAAAGTGTATAGAGGGCTGCAATGGTTTTGTTAATAGCAGTTAACAGGTAAAGATGTCCTGTCTGCTAGAAGATTTTATCAGCCTGTAAATATGGCGCATATATATATGTTTCTATAATTTACAGTATGATTTATATACATATATAAATCCAAAGGCAAATTACTGTAGAATGACAATGCTGTGGGTATCAGTGAGTGGATCTCAAATGGAGATACAAATAAGCCTAAAACAAAATGATAAAATGTAAAAGAGCCATAAATATACTGCTGTACTTAATATTTCAAATAGATATCCCATATAATATCAACGTTGATTAATTTCACAGTGAACACTCACATGCCAAAGGACAGAGTGACCCAACTTCACCAGGGTTATGGCTTTGTGGAATTCATGGGTGAGGAAGATGCAGACTACGCTATTAAAGTTATGAATATGATTAAAATGTATGGCAAGCCAATCAGAGTCAATAAGGTAATTCTTTTATGAATATGATTAAAATGTATGGCAAACCAATCAGAGTCAATAAGGTAATTCTTTTATGAATATGATTAAAATGTATGGCAAACCAATCAGAGTCAATAAGGTAATTCTTTTATGAATATGATTAAAATGTATGGCAAGCCAATCAGAGTCAATATAAGGTAAATTCTATCCCATCATGAAATTTGTTTATCACAGGTCTAGCAGAAGTTTTTTTTGTTTAATGTTTAGTAAGTTTTGAACCCTTTTTGAAAACCTGGCAACACTCATTCTTAACCTGGCAACCATTTATTCTAACCTTTAGGCGTCCGCACATCAAAAGAACCTGGATGTTGGAGCCAATATCTTCATTGGCAATCTGGATCCAGAGATTGATGAGAAACTGCTGTTTGACACCTTCAGTGCTTTTGGGGTTATTCTGCAAACACCTAAGGTATAGATATATTTGTTTTAAAAAAGAATGTTTGTTTTCTCTCTCTCTCTTTTGTCGTATCTAATTGTTTTTAAGCAAAAGAAAAAAAAGATATTTAATTTTTGTTTTAAAGATTGTAAATACTGGTTATATCGTTCGATGTTTTTATTTAATTTTTAATTGGTATATTATAAATTTTTCAACTCATAAGCCAGAATTGGCTGCTCTTATAGTAAGCAATGTGGTTAAATATATAAATATATTGTCATGTATTGCTTAAAGGTTTGCATGGCGAAATCAAAATGTTGATATAAAGTTTGCGGTACACATATATTTAGAAAAGAGTTTCTCAACATTTTGATCAATATACTTTGATTTTCCTCAAGAGTGAGGTAATATATTGAGACTGACAATTTACTTCTGTTCATAAATACATATTTTTCTAACATTTTTTTAAAAGATTATGCGAGATCCAGAAACGGGAAATTCTAAGGGTTACGCTTTTATAAACTTCGCCAGCTTTGATACATCTGATGCGGCAATTGAGGCCATGAACGGACAGTATCTGTGTAACCGTGCAATCACCATCTCATATGCATTTAAAAAAGACTCAAAGGGAGAAAGGCACGGGTCAGCGGCAGGTAAAGTTATATTCATCTATTGTATAGCTCCCTCTATTAGCAATTTACTAGTAGTACAGTATATGTCAGATGTTTTCCTTAGTCTGAGGTAATTGTACTTATGTTAAGTAAATGTTGAGAACACTCAAAAGGACTCTAATCTAACCATAGCTATTGGTTCAAGCTTGATGGTCTAGAGATATGATGCCAGGCTAGTGATCTGAAGGTCGTGGGTTCGATTTCCACTCAAGACTTTTTTGCAAATTTTTGTTTTCAATGTGTACTTGTCATAAAGTACAAATTATCAAAACATCTGATCAATTATATAGCTCTTTAATGCAGAGCAATTTTGCAATAATTATCAATCAAATCAAGAAAAATTAATTCTGACAAGCCGACCCTTTTTAAAATATGATATTTTTTTTATGTCTGCCAACATTTTTATAATTATTTAATTAATGGTAATGATTTTTAATGTTACAGAAAGGTTATTGGCTGCTCAGAATCCTTTATCCCAAGCCGACAGACCACATCAACTGTTTTCAGACGCACCTCCAGTACCCGGAGGAGGAATGCAGCCCCCCATGATGCCTCCACATCATCACGACAGTAAGTAATATTATGTAATATTATTTATTTGACTTGTTTTTGGTTAATAATTTTAAAAAATTGTTTAAAGAGTAGTAATGTGCTTGTATCCTTTGGTAAGATACTTTCCTCTAGTTGCCTTGGCAGAACAGTTTAGTACTATAAAGGTAACCCGGTATTTAAGTTCTCACGCACAAATTGGATGAGGGACTCGTTTGGTCGAAAAGCTATAATACTATGGAATTCGTTATCGGAAGATGTTGTATCTTCAAGATCAACCAATCAATTTAAGTCGGGTCTTGAACGGGCATGGTCCAACCACCCTCTAAAATTTGCGCCATATTCAAGAGTTTATGTAATTATCAAGAGGGGCTTATAGGCATAGCCTCGACTCCGGACCCAGCAATGCTGAGCTCCGTAATCAAATAATCAAGTATAAAGAAGGATTACCACATTTTTAATAGCAAGATCTGGCCTGGATTTGAGACTTAAAGTAATGTTAATGTATTTATATAATGCATTCCTCAAATAATCTCATCTCTCTTCATTGTTACACTTTTCAGACTACATGCTTTTCCCCTAAGAGTCACACCATGTTAGTTCTGCCTATTTTTCTGTATAAAACTGTGGCTGTGTGTGAGTAATTCACCGGTGTAACCCCCCTGCTAATTTTAAATTATAAACAATACTAGTAGATAACTCTACATGAATTACTTACATACAAACCTTGTTTTTAAATGGTAACGGGCCGGCCTCGTCGTTCGACGCTGTCTGAAATATATTATTTTCTTCTTGTTTCAGTGAATGATCCAATGGGAATGGGCGGTCCACGTGGCTACCCCCACATGCCAATGGGTATGCCAATGCCTCCACCAGGCATGCCTCCGCCAGGAATGCCTATGCCCCCGATGTCGATGCACGGTGGTGTTCCACCTCTTATGCCACCACCTATGCTTCCAAATATGCGCCCTCCTCCTATGCCGCCTGGCATGATGCCTCCGTCGTCCAGCTCTGATCGGTCAATGATGTCCAATCCTAGTAAGTATATTCATTCATACAAAATTATTACATATTTCAGAATAAATTTCAAAAGAGACTTAATTTATAAGCATGATAAATTATTAAATAGTTTATCCATCCTGTAATTGGCGAGTTACTCGCTGTTGAGTGCGTAAAACAAGAAAAAAAGAAAGTGGAAAAGATTTGGTAATATAACATTTTTTAATCTAAAAGTTACATTTGTTTTTTTCGCAGACCGACCGCCAATGCCGCCACCACCTGGGCTTATGCCGCCCCCCCAAATGGGAAACAATATGTCAATGAGAAATCAATACAGTAAGACAACTTATATTTTTCCTATTAGTAAAATTCGTTTTACAAGATACACAAAGATTAAGAAAGAAAATAAGCAACTCATGTAAAAAAAAACAATTTCCAGCATTTATTCATTAACATTTTTAATATTATCAATGATTTTAACATAAATTGAATAATCAAAAAAATAAACTTTTGATAGGTTCATAGAAAAAACAATTATATTTGCATGTGTCATTGATCTTTTACATATTCCACAGGTGGCCCACCTGGACCTAGGCCTCCACTTATGAGGACCCCAATGCCACCTAGGATGAGGCAATCCTATCAAAGGTGATCCAACAGTCATGTAAGATAGAACATCAATTTAGCCTAGGATGGAACAGAAAGAATCATTCCAGCAGCAAGTATTACTCACAATGAAACCTGAAGACCTTTTTGGTGTTGCGCTTTAACAACCAGAAACTTGTATGAGGAAATTGCAGTCATTGTGGAATATTTGTAATTTGCAATAAGCCTAACAAGAGGATAAACTATGGTTTGTTGACTAAATACGAGTAAATCTTAAAATCTTTGCGTCAGTAATGTATTAAAAAAAAAGTGGTAATAGAGCCAGTGGCGTAACGGCTATGAGCGCTCACTGGCTAAACCCAGGCCCCTAAAGATTAAGGGGCCCAGAGCATGAACACTCCAATGCAACTACCCAGCAGTGGAGGGCCCTTTAGGAGTGCTAAACCAGGGGCCTTTGCCCTGTGCGTTATGCACTGGATAGAGCTATCCATAAACATTTTTTATTAACTGTACTGCAGCATTTAAGTTTTTTACGATAACAATTTTAATTGCCCAGTGCAGTGCCACCATGCAACGTTTTATGCACTTTGTGTCATGTGACCCACAATGCAATTTAACCCTTGCAGACAATTACTTTTAAAAAAAAGGTTAACTGCAAATTTTGGTGACAGTTTGGTTTCAAAATTCAAGATGTTTGCCAACATTTTTTTATGTAAAGTATTGAAACAAATAAAGAAAAAATACAGAATATTTGCATACTGTAGTTGTAGTATTTGTAGTACTTGTTTGCTCACCTTTCGATGTATTTTGCTTTTACAAGGGAAACAAAAGTGTTCTCTATAAATAAACTATAAAAAATATCATATGGCTGTTGTAACTATACTCATGGGTGAGGAAAAGTGAGCACTAAAGCGTGGTTCCCACTAGCGACGCAACGCAAGTGAATTGACCAATCACAAGCGATGTCTTATTATGATTGGTAACTGTCTATAACTTCGCTTGTCATTGGTTAAAACGCTTGCGTTGCGTTTACGTCCTTGCGTTACGTTCTAGTGGGAACCAAGCTTTAGAGCAATCCTTAAATTAAAGGCCAAAAAACTAGTTTCATATTTTACCAGATAAAATAGTTTTTTTAAGAAAATGGTCATTCATTAAACATACCAATTGCATGGTCACAGTTCTGTTGTGCACCCCATAGATAGATAGAAACTACAGTACACTCTCCTTGGATTACAGTACTTTTGAATAAGTGATGTCGTCCAAAGCATTAAAAATAGCGCCACCTAAAATAAAGTATGTTACTCCTAAAAAGTTGTCTACCGCCCACTATCGGTAGTTTTATCAATTTCCTTCCTTTCTGAACCACTCCCTTTGTTAATCTCAGCTAACTTGACGATGTTTCGGTGGCGTATTTTTCTAGTATTGGATAACTTATAAATATCTCAAATTATCTGTTTTGTGTTTTGCTTTACTACCAAGGAGTATATACATATTTTCTAACATTGGGTTTATAATCATCTTTCCTTCGAAAATGGCGAGAAAACTTGGAAAATAAAAGGTCTCATATATATCGCCAATCATTATCCATTTTAGCGGCGTCCATGTTTTTAGTTTTAGCCATACAATGTGATAGGCTTGGTGAGATAGCAGAGAGACGTGTTGTTACAAGATATGGAACGGTACATAGTCTGCCACGTCGACAATTCTGAGCTCATATCGTGGAAATTATACAGAATTTATAAACACTATTTCTCATGGGATTATTTTATTATCACATATCAGAAAAAATGAAAATACAAGCCTCAAATATTTATTAAAAAGAATGAATATAAGTTATTACTCGTAACCCGTTATTACTATACCACTACCTAATTCATGACGGCTTAAATGATATTATTGTGGTTAGATTTGCCAAATTAACCCTGTGGAAATACTATTGCACTTTTAACGATTGGAAAATACGAAATGACGATTTATTACTCATTTACTGTACTTAAGTGCGCAGGATATTAACTGTAAACACTGGACTTAAATTGTGTCTGAAAAACTTTAGCTAGGCCTAGGTGTACGATATACAGTATTTTCCTGTTTGTGTCGCCAATATAAAATATTTGAATCAAAATTCAAAAAGTATATTAAAGATAGTACAGTAATAATATTGTTTGATATAGTTATTTTAGTTATCTGCACTTAGCGGATATGTAACTACTTTTGAAATACTGTTTTATATATTGAAATAATATAATGTTTTCCGTCTAGAATTAGCAGACTCTTTTCAGAATCTATTTTGTGTGTTTTTTGTTTGTTAATCTAAGAGCAATGCTGTTGTGCCTGAGTGATGCTGTAATGTTCGTGCCAAGACACATTTATACAGTAAATTACAATTTACTGGTATTCGACCGTAACGCAATCAAGTCATCGAAATTAATGGCGGACAGTTGTTTACTACAACTCTCTATTGTTTTTAAAATACCGGTTAAAATGTACAGTATCGGTGTTTTGTTGTAGGCTATGCTAGGTATTTCACGGCTTTTTCTGTACAATACTGTAACATCTAACATTGCTATAATGTTATAGGCAACTATCCTCTATGATTTTAATTGTAAACACACAAAACATTATCTAATTTTAGGCATACTGTATATGAAATGCCGGTTGTAAACAGCGCGTGAGAGGAAGAAGAGGCGATGAATGTAAACCAGGTGCGCATTCTAATTTGCATAACTACTGAGCGGGAGAGAATGCATAACAACTCCATTTCTGTATTAGGTGGTCTTTCCGATTTACCAGGTGGCCTTACGGTATTACATGTTTAAACAATAAGTCAAATAACAAAAGTATCCTGTTTTAGCTAAAAACGACATTTTGACCGAGATCTAAATTAGTAGTAGGACCGATCAATGGTTTCATTGCCACTGGCCATCTTTAAATATTAATTATTAAAAGGGCCCACGCAACGTGTATATAGCAGCTACAACAAGGCTATTAAAATTTATTATACTGTGTTGTTAAAACCGTTATAAAAAAGAGGCGCTTAATGTCGACCCTTTAATTGAGTCTTTTACTAGGCCTATATTTAAAACATATGTAATCTTCATCTATTATAAAATTGTATGTTGTATGGTTGACAATATTTTCCTGAACACAATAATAATAATACAGTAATAATTAATTATCATACATATTTAATATAAATAGAACATTGTTCTATCAAAACACCGAGTAAAACAACTTGAAATTTGAATATAAAAAAATATTATTGATAATGTAACACATGAATGAATATAATATATTATACATTATAAAAAAAATATATAAGTAAAAATAATGACAATGATATTTTCCCAGCATGCATGTTGTTGCAAAGCCTGTTTAGTTCCCTGTTTTTGTATAGTTCGACCTCGCTTCTTGTGTGTGTGTGTATTATACCGCGAAAATGTTCATATAGCCCAATCAATGACGTCAGGCTATACAGCAGCACACACAAAACACACACCAGAGTTCTATTGCATGCTACGAATGGTACACTACACGGATAATTGAACGACAAGCAATGTTGCTAGGAATTTAGGCTGTTTTACTTGATTAATACTGTCTTTATGAGCAGTCTAACATATCGCCGCAATGGTGCGGGAAACCAGACATCTTTGGGTTGGAAATTTACCGGATAATATACGAGAAGAAAAGGTGAAAGAACAATTTAAAAGGTGAGTATGGTGGGGAGAAATCTCTAACGGGAGCTACGCTGTAGGCTAGATCGTGTGATGGAATACGGCGATCCACGCTGCCTGAGCTGCCTACTCTTTGCATGCATAGATAGTACGCGATATCATGAAGTTGTATTTGTTGATTTCGCCGTCGACGTTTTGAAAACGACTTGCTAAATTTTTATTACATTAATCAAAATTCAAGAACGCTTGGAATTATTTATGAATGTATTCTTTATATATTTTATTAAAAGGAATTTTCGTATCGAAAAAACTATGCGAAAGATAAGCAATAATAAATTGATGTTGGAGTTTTAAAAATACATTCTTAAATTTTAATCTTAAACTTATTTTTTGTTTTTTCACTCAATCAATCACTAACATACACAGGCTGCAGGTCTAGTAATAGCAGCCTATATCAAGATAATTGTTCTTGTTAAACGTGATTTATACCTTGGCATCTTATCTTAGGCTAGGCCTAGCCTAGATTTATTTTATAGATTGTACTGCAATTATTTTACAGTCGCTCGCAAATGATTAGTAGTACTATTAGTAGGTTAGGCAGATTTTATTTTAATAAATGAAAAAAAAAATGTTTCAGCTCATCATATTTTCTACTTAAAAATGCGATACTGTAGATACAAAATGTGTGACTTAATTATTTATAAAGTTCACCAAATCATACAAATGATTTGGTAAAAAAACATTTGAGAAAAAGACGTTCAATTATGGATATTATTTTATAATCTTTGATTTAGAAAAGATTTATATTCCAAATGCTTTGATTCACTCACTTTTATTTGTTTTTTTATGGGTTTTTTTTTTTTATAGATTTTTCAGTGTTTAGCAATTGACCACTCTACATGCATCTTTTTAGGGATAAAAACAGTTTGTTTAAATGAGACTGTAGGTACAATAGAACTAGTTCTATTTTGCTACTGACCACTTTGACCATTCAAGTACACACCATCCATTTACTAACAAGCTGAACATCTACAATCCATTACTATAGATAGGTGGTTACAACCATTAGCTCTGTTAAAATGTTATTAGTAGTAACACATTGCCGGTATCATGTAATGGATAATCCATTAACATGTTCATCGGCAAATGCTTTTATTTTTCAAATATTGTTTCACTTGTCAATTGATAATGTTCATAAACTTTAAAAGAAATGTTTCAGACAATTCTATAATTAGATTTAACTACAGTGTATCAGTAAACTGAATAAAGTAAAAACAAATTTTAACTATAACTTGATCTTTAAATTAAAAAATATTAATTTTTTGAAGTCTTTTAGAACTTCTATATATACTACAATATGTCTTAAACTGAACAGCAATGTAATTTTTTAATTAAAATATATTATTTTAATGAATTATTTAAAAAAACAAAAATATACAATAAGTACTTTTTTCTTTAATAACAGGAAATAATTTCGCCAGTGTAGCATAGCAAAAAGCTATACAAAACAACCTTTTTGCTACAGATTTTTAAATTTGTGTAGCAAAAATACAATACAAAACTATGTTTCTCGACTCAAAAATCAGTTTGATTAGCAATATTGCTAAACAAATTTTAAAAATGAAATTTTTCCCGGTTAATATTATTTATTAACAATTTATAATATTATTTTTTAAATATTTTAAACTATTGTCTTCAAATATTTTTAATATTAATTACTTGATCTACTACTGTATAGTACTGTTTTCCCTATAGAATGGTTATTACATAATAAAACATTAACAATCAAATATATTTATAATTTGTACTTTAAATGTTCAGAATAATAAGTATGAAATATTTTATACCTTAAAAATACAGAGTACTGTGCAGAATTGATAGTACTTATTGAGAATTTACAAATGAAAACACATTTACAATTTATCGTTCGGTAAATCCTATGCTCTTCCTTTGATTATAATTTACATAATTACAATCTGGATTTAATCAATAATTTGCATAAATTCATGATTTATTATCTAATAAGTTATCCCATTTTTGACAACAGCACTTGATAAAGATTAAGACATATATAATTTATGTTCTTATTTTTCCACAAACACAATTTAGAGAATTATATTTCAAGGTAATGTTGTTTACCAATTTCCAATCAAGAGAAAGAAAAAATTGGATGCGTTTTTCTAATTTAACAGAAATAATGACCTGTAAGTAATTGTGAATAATGGTGAATACTACATTCATTAGTGACCGATATGATTCATTTTCATGGCTTCTGCACTTGCATTGGCTAATTAGGTTTAATAAGAATTCACTTCAGTTTTTTTTTATAGTTAATGTTTGGAGTGGTCAGTTTTGTCCAGGGTAGTCCAACTCTGACCCATCAAGTACTGCAATGTAATTAGTGAATAAGGCTAACAGCATACAAAGACAATCATCAAATGAATATGGGTGTTGTAGTCATGTCTACAAAATTGCTTCTATTGTCTAGTTCACTAATAAATACACTATGGTTTTAAATCTAATTATTGTATTGTTATTGTCACTTGGCAAGCCAATTTAAAAAAAAACACATTTTTACTGACTAGTTTTATTTTTAATAGCCAAAATGATCACACCTGTACTGTACAGTCTTTGTATCCAGTTGTAGTGTACTTAGTATGATTTATGATGTAAAACAAATTTATGATTTAAAAAATATAAAATAATATCTAATATATAATCTAAATATAATCTAATATTAAAGCATAACAAAATGCATACAATCCTCAGTTGTATTTATTCTGTAAAGTAACTGTTGAATTGGATTGTGTTTTTTTGCAAAATTAATAATGTAACTTTGAATTTATTCGTAGTTTACGCAACGCATTATTACTATACCAATCTTTTTCCTGTTAAAAATTCAGTACTGTAAATACAGGTACTGATATAACTGTACAGTAGTTATAATCATATTCAAACAACAATCTTCCCCAGCAGCACTGTATTTTACAGTATACAGTGTTAACCTTTGCCTAATTGTACAGTTAGGAAATATATTATTACAAAAGATACAGGTACCTTTATTTTCAAACAATTTAAAATTTGTTTTTATCAAGGTTAACTTAATAGCAATATAAAATAATACATGACATTTAAGGGTATGTTCAGACTCACAGAGTTACGGTGGAGTTATGTAAGCGGCGTACATATTTTTGTGTCTGAACCATGCCGCGGATTAGCGTTAGGAAGCTGTTACTCCGCGCCAGTGGCGTTAATAACTCTAGCGGGAGAGGGTAGATTTCATAACGCTAATCCAGTGATGCATCAGTGATTTTAACCTTAACCAATGAAAATACACGACCACGATTAGCAGACAGCAACTACATACCCGTACCCTATGATACGACAGTGAATTAGCTATGTCAAATGTATTTTCACGTTCAGATTTTAAAAAACAGTAAAGTTGGCGTCAGTAATATGATATTTTTATAAATTAAATCAATCAGATAATTGTCCATGTAACAATTGCGTTTTAAATTATTTTGAATTAAAATGCAATTCTACAAGTAGTAAGAACAAATCAGTATATTTGAAGGTAAATATTATATAAATAAAAATAAAAAAACAATGTAAACGATGTAAACTTTCATGCATTGTCATTAATGTATACATATAGTTCTATCTGCTTTGACCTGATCAGAGTGTTTTAAACGCAAGGCATTGGAATGTTGATCGTTGTGTCTGAACACCTTGGCTTTTAACGCCATGGATTACCGTACGCCTTGGCTAGATAACTCCACCGTAACTCCGTGAGTCTGAACATACCCCAAGACATTTTTTGGCCACAATTTTCGTTTATTACAGTACAATTTACAATCAATTTAAAATTGGTTTATCAGGGCCAACATTAATAATGAAATGACTTTTTTGGAAAAAATAATGTAACTTTCAACATAATTTTCATTTACTGATACATAAAAATAACTGTAAATGTAAAGTACTTTGGAGATTGCAGTAAATATTTGTTAGTTGCCTTTGCAGACTTACATTTAAGGTAATCTGTGACAATAATATCATTCATCCTGTTTTAAATTTAATTTAATTAATTCAATGTCCATCGAAAAATTTGTCACATGTACAGTATATTAGTAATATCACGAGTAGCCCTATGACGTGAGCATATTGCAATTCAAAACAAGTTTCTGTTTAAAATAAAAAAGCACAAAATTGTAATTTCGACAACTTGTTTAATAGTGAGCATTGTTGCTGTATTTAGCCATCTCTATTCTTTGCTTGTACAGTATTTTAAAGCTAGTATTAGTGATGTGTTTTAAGAAAAGAATGTTTTGTATATTTTTACTGATTTTTATTAATTGTTTAGATACTGAGTAAAAACCTTGTACTAAACAGCATCAATATATCCTTCCTGCATATATGGAAACTATTTATTTTAAATTGACAAGTTAAAAGATTATGAGAAATTTAGACCTTGCATTAATTTTAACAAACAATATGCAATATAATATAATTATTTCAAATTCTAATTTTTAGTCTATTTCGTGCCTAGCTTACCTGGATAAACCGACAATAGCCCTTTCTCCTCGAAGAGCGAGATATACCACGAAAAGTAGAAATTTTTAATATCATTATCAATGAAATGTCATTGACATAATAACAAACATCTACGACAAAAAGCCAATTCAATATTGTTGCATTCGTCCTTTCTGCTTCGTAAATATTAACAGAAAAAATTGATACTTGCATAATATAACTATTGATTGTAGATAATTTTCTAAACTTTAATTGCATTTGCAAACCTTGACATTTTCGCAAGTCGGAATGATTACTTTCTTACTGTTGATTTTATTTTCTAGATCGAAACAAATAAATTAATGAAACATTAAGCTGTTTAATTCAATTCAATAATTCAATTAAATTTCTTTATTGACAATGATGCCATCGAGGGATCCGCTTAAGTTCAATATTAATAAAAATTGAAAACAAAATTTGTTGTTTATTATAAAATTAAAAATCTTCAGTCAGGGCTTGATTTTTTTACTAGCCCAGTATACTGTACAATGGCTAGTAGTAAAAACTGCACCGGGCTAGCATATTCTGACAAAACAGTCAAAGTAAATCAACTTTTTTGTTAAATTCAATTAGAAAAACTAAATTCCAAGGATGCCTATAGTGAACAAAAGGGGCCCAACAAAAGTATGGTATTAGTAGTACAGTACTGTAGTACAGTAGTGTTCAAGAATATAATTTGGCAAACTATCAATGACTGGGTCGCTAGCAAAATGGCATACAGTACCAGCGAGAATTACTGCCCCTTTTTGGATGCGACGGATGCGTCGAGTGTCCGTCCAATTTGCATCCACGACGCGTCCATTCATAAACTAAACCAATGATTTGGACGCGCTTTCGTCGGGCGGGCCGTGACCTCGCTACCTGAGTCTGTTTTTGTTATTGTTCACGACCGTATTCATATTCAAATTACATCGGAAAACTAAGCCTGACTGTTGAGCAGGGTCGGCTGTATTGGTGTTTGTTTATAAAATACTTTCATATTCACAAACAATATAATTAAAAAATAAATAAAGTTAGCCTACGACTTGTGTGTGTTGTGTTTATTTCCATCTGCCGAATAATTCGTCCAAAAAGCCAGTTTCGTGTGAAACTGTGTCTATATCCATCGCTAGCCCGCCGTGTGATCTAGCCGGCCGGTTCACTGTCTAGCACGTACACCACCGCCTGAGATCGGCCTGGCGTACTCGATCAATAATCATCGTCATGATACAGTATATTTTGTTCATATGAATCATTTTATGGAAGAATATTTTTTTAATAACGAAGCCTCTATTTCATGTTGAATTATTGATATGATCATAGAGAAATAAGTTATATTTAAATGAAATATGATGAGTTAAAACTGTGGAAGAAGGCTCAACAAAATCATGTAGCCTACAGTATGTACTGTACACTGTCGATTTATATCTCCATGGTCGTCATAGCGCGCAACAAAGAGCACGTGATATTTTTCTACTCCATCCCAGCAAAATTGCAACCATGTTCTACCGCTGCTGAAAAGCGGGTTGATGACCCTGTTGATGACGTACAGTACAACACTAGGCATTCTGTGTACGCTTTGCTTATAAATATTAAGAAATATTTTTTTTACGCTATAATGATGTTCCTCTCTGATCATGTTAAGATTACAGTGTTTGTATAATTGTAATAATGACTGTAATAATATTTTTTTAGTTAATGTTATTTTGTACCAATTTTGGGGTCTAAGCATAGAGATATTATAGTGAAGTTCACTATAATATCTCTATGCTTAGACCCCAAAATTGGTACAAAAAAACAAGGGCGGGTGTTAGAATTTGATACACTGAATAGAAAAAGACAATAGGATACGGAACAACACAAAGGCATTAAGGCTTGGTACAAAAGCGATTTAAAACAAAAAAGCCAAGGGCGGGTGCTAGAATTTAATATAATGAATAAAAATAGGTTGAGGATATTATATAGTGTTAAAAAACTACATGTACTGCACCATTTTTGTCCATTACAATGTGTCGATTTTTTAATTAGTATATAAAATTCATTGCTTCGCTCGGACAGCGAAAGCAAACTATTTTTCACACACTCGGGTCGCCGAACGGTCGAGTTAGGTAAATATGCTATCACGTGGTTTTACTGCATGGCAGGCACACATGGTTTCAGCACTGCATTTCCCGCAAGTCTCGTTCGGCGGTTTCTTTTTAGGCGGCGTGCCAAAGAAGTTTTTTGACATTCGATACTCACAATTCATTGCTTCGCTCGGACAGCGAAAGCAACATATTTTCACACACTCGGGTCTAGTCGCCGAACGTTCGAGTTTGGTAAATATGCTATCACGTGGTTTTACTGCATGGCACGCACACGTGGTTTCAGCACTGCATTTCCCGCAAGTCTCGTTCAGCGGTTTCTTTTTAGGCGGCGTGCCAAAGAAGTTTTTTGACATCCGATAATAGTTTTACTCACAAAAAATCAGTCTTTCTTGCCCATATAGTAAGCTGTAGTACTAATGAACTGGTATCTATACGCACTTATTCATTAATTCGTTTTTTAGAGGTTTTTTTTTTGCATGTTATTAACTACTGTAGTATAAAATACATTTCGTTTGATACTGGTTTTCACGGGTTTAGAAAACATCGTACAGAATATAACTGTAGTACAGTAACAATGCGGAGCTTTTGTTTACGTTAACACCGGCGAACAATGGCGTGGTTAGCTCCCGGTTAGCTCAAACACAAAGGACGTTGGTCTAAGGTCAAATCACGTCAGACGCGTCGATATAATGGACGCGAGGTGGACGTGTCATGGACGTATTCATGCCGCGTCCGAATTGGGCAGTAATTCTCGCTGGTACTGTATGGGCTAGTGAAATATATAGTTACAGTAACTAGCCCAGTAGGCTAGTTAGTATATTTACCAACAAAAACAAAATTGGAGCCCTGTCAGTGGTTGGTATAATATTAATTTTGTTTAAATTATTAGTTTTAAACATTACTGATATGACCCATCTAAACATGTATCATAAATAATTGTTTAATGAAATCAACCAATCATTTTTTCGTATTAATATCATTAATAATTTATTATGAAATAAGTCAATTTTTTGGTTGGTGATATTTACTTGTGAATGATATAGAATAGTAACTGTAAAGTGTAATTATAAATTAAGTAATAAATGTTAATTTTTTGGTTGATGATATTTGTTGAATGAAATGTAAAAATAGAGGGCGCTATGTTTTTACAATAAAATAACCCAAACATAGAGGGCATTATTATTTAACTTTGAACAAAGAATAACTTTTTTTTTCTTCTTTCGGCCATCTGTGCCATTTTTATACAACAGCAGCTGCTTTAAGCTTTTCTATGCTTAGTGTTAAAGTTGTTGCAGTCGGCCGATTTGAATCGTAGTCGTTCGCCCGTTCTCCTCGTCTAGCAGATCAATTTTTAGTCAAGCATCACTTGCAAAACGTTAACAACTTTTCGTAAAACAGATGATGAATTAATGCTATATCTTTATATTATCACAAGAATACATTCATTCATATTAAACTGTTCTGTACGATGCGAGATATACAAGAAACAATTATTGCAATATTTAAAAAAATAAAAAATTTGAAAGACGAAAAAAAAAGAATTTTATAATATTAAATATTTAGTGTAAAAAAACATTAATATTCCCATTATTCAAACTTCATGTTAAGATTACAAATTTACAATGTAAATTATCAAAAACACATGAAACACTCGCAGAAATGAGAACCTACCGTACGGTAGTCGTGCAGGGATGAAATTGACATGAAACTGCATTTGATTGAATTTCTATGCTGATTTCGAAACTGTATGATAGCCAGCTACAGTATAGTAAGTTGTACAGTAATATAGTCACTGTTGGCTGTAGCTATATAAGACCAAACAATACTGTATGTATGCAGTATCTAACACAATTTATAACATATTTTGACAAACAGCCAAAGTAAATCAACTTAATTAGATGTTTTATTGTGTGTAAAAGCTCTGTCTACACTGTTTATATGTGATGTTCCTATATTATAGACATGATGATATCACTACCATATTTGGGAATATCACTTCCATATTTGAGTACGTCACACTTTTTTTTGTAGAATTCTAAAATTCAGTCTTACTCTTAGTCAATTTAATGCTGTGAATCCAAAACACATTTTTTTTAAATTTCTGTTAGTTAATTTTCTTATTGCCACATTCCCACACAAAGTATGTAAATGTCACTCATCTGAATTTTGATGATTTACGCATTGGACATAAAAAAGAACATATGTTGTCTGTGTTTAAATTTATAAAATTGTTTACTGTTTTGGTTCTGCTTGAGTCCCTATGGTTTAGCTACCCTGAAAAAACAGTATCATTGAGGAACATTGGATGTGACATTGGCTGGTATTTCTATTATACTTACACCCTCTGTTTTGTACATTAATTGATGCAATGACCTTTACAATTCTTGTGGTTAAACATACTATACATTTCTATTGACTGAAAACAATTATATTTTCAATATTGAAAATAAAAAGAGGGTGTAACAACATCATGTGTATGAGTTCAATGTCAAAATAACAGAATACATTTGGTTAAGTTGTTTCTCTATACATACACCCACTGCAGATTATTTTCTTAACACTGCAGTTTGAATAAGATTTTTATTTTTAACATGTATGTATTCAACACAATAGGGGTATTGATAAACTTCGCAAACCCCGGAAACCTAAAAAAACTCCGATTGAACAAACATAAATTTGATTGAATCAGTTGCGGGGTTTAGTAATACAGGTTTGCATGGTTTAGCATTACCCATAGAATAGCTTATACTTCAGAACATGAACATTCATTAAATGATTAGAAGAAAGTATGCTTTCAAACTAAAGCTCTGTGTACAGTACACTATCAAACTTACTTTATGTGACAAAATAATATAATGTGCCAATCTATGGACACAATGATGTCATACAGTATCACTACCATATTTGGGCATATCACACTTTTTTGTCACATACACTTTCATGGTGTAGACAGAGCTTAAGCTCAGGTACTGTAGTGATGCGTTTATTAGCCAATGAAATCCTACGACTATAACTGGGCTCGAACCAATGACTATAACAGGGCTCGAACCAATGACTATAACTGGGCTCGAACCAATGACTATAACTGGGCTCGAACCAATGACTATAACTGGGCTCGAACCAATGACTATAACTGGGCTCGAACAAATGACTATAACTGAGCTCGAACCAATTACTATAACTGAGCTCGAACCAATGACTATAACTGGGCTCGAACCAATGACTATAACTGGGCTCGAACCAATGACTATAACTGGGCTCGAACCAATGACTATAACTGGGCTCGAACCAATGACTATAACTGGGCTCGAACCAATGACTATAACTGAGCTCGAACAAATGACCCTGTAATTGATAAGCAATATAGTGGCCACAGTGCCATTAACTCTGTTCATAAATTAAATTTTAAATTTTAATGGGTAATTAATTGAACGTATAAATGCCACACCCGTAGAGTTGATTATTACAACACAAAGCATCGTCGTTGCCAATTTACTTCTCGCCCATTAGCTACTAATTTGCATATGTTGTGTCATCATTTGTTTACATAGTTAAATCAAATCCAATATTAAATTCATACAATTTTAGAAAATCTGATTTATTTTCATATGCAAATAAATCTGTTAAAAAAATCTGTCACATATTTTTAGAATAAAATCTAAAATTTAGATGATTAATAATAATATTAAATTAAAACTGAAAAAAAAATTAAATATACAGTAACTACTGTAGCCTACAATTTTGCTAATAAAATATAGGCCAGGAAAATCAGTTTTAACTAAAACAGGAAGACCTTATTCATTCCAAGATGGCTACAAACAATACAAATTGCCACTTAAGTTAAAGTATATTCAGCAAAATTTAGCATTTAAAAAAAAAGGTATCTTTTATCTTGGATTGAATTTTGATACAAATATCTAGATAGAATATTTCAGATTAAAAAATGCAGAGGTTGCACACCACAAACACTTTTGTTTCTAATCATTAAAAACAGCCATCATGGAAAATAAAAGTATTCAAGTTAGTATTTCATATTTGTGCAATAATTTTCTCTGTCTTCTGTTAGACTGCTTATGGCAGGCCAAGGTCGATTTGTAATGAAATATGCCATAGAGATGATGGCCTGATGTTATTCAGAGCTGATGTTATTCAGAGCTGATGTTGAAGATTTTGAATAAATGCATGAATTAAGGCTAGGGAATGATGTGTATTTTCTAATAGGCAATTTAAATTAGTTTTGTTACCATAGGGATAGTGTGAATTCTCCACTGCATTTATTTGGCTGCGATGCTCACTATATCATTAACAATGTAAAAATCTCCTGGGTTGGTTAGATGCAATTTTGTTGCAATTTTATTTACTTCCCTTTTTTACCTCGATTCGTCCAGGGGCGTTGCATTAAAGGGCGTTGCCTACTAGACTACAGTAAATTTATTTCGTGCCTGCTTTACCTGGATAAACCAAATTTCTGATAGAACATACATAACTCATCCAGGTCAGATGTTTTACCCTACTCTGATGTATTGTACTTGTATGTACTGATGAATTAAACAAAAATTCTTGTGTAGGCACAAACTCACGACCTTCGGGTCACTAGTCTGACCTCTATATTTTTATTCCAAAAGGGCAAGAACCACAAATATAGTTGCCATATTATTGTTTAAGCGCAGTGAAGTTTTTAGAATTTTAAATATATTATTAATAGGCAATAATAACATAGTGAACAATTTCAAAATGCCACTACTGAAAAAAAAGACACTGAATAAACTCACTGAATTTACTCTGTTTTACTGTAATTTAGCCAATTATTAAATTGTTCCCCTTGAAAATTGGACAAGGGTGGGGTCAGTTTAGAATTAATCACACTTCCTAGAAAGGAGTGCAGCAGATTAATTGAGTTTTAACACGTACATCAATTCTTCACAATTTGAGATGTAAAAACTATTGTATGCAAACATTTTATTTAAAACCTTGTATTTTACTGGTTCTTTTGTGTTTTATACTCACTTAGTATCTACACCTTCAGCTCTTTATGATCTTAAGTACATTTTATCAACCTTTTTAAGAAAACCCTTCTTTTTAAACTTTCTAATTGTTCTTAATTTGGCGGAGTAAAATTCAACAAAAGAAACAATTCTTTAAACACTTTTTGGTCATTGTAGTCTATTGTGATCCACAAATAGACAATTTTTGTTCATGATGACTTGAACAAGAACTTTTCTTAGAAGTGAAATAAACATGTCCGACTGTACTATATTTGAAAGTGGTATTAATTGTGCAGTCGATCCTATTTTGTGCTATTATATTATACTTTAATCACAAACTGCTTATAAAGGTTTGAATCTATTTGTGGATTTCAGGATAATTTAGATAATATCCTACTTTTCAAATGCAGTTATACTACCAGATGGGAAGGCTCAAATTATTTACCCACTGTACTAAAAGCTAAATCTTTTTCATAATCATATCTTTGATTAAAGTTTATATAATACAGTGTTTGAATACTTTTTTTGCAAGTACTGTAATTGATTGATTGAGAAAACATTTGAGTACTGTATTTTTAAATGAAATTCTTATATTTTTTAATTTAACGTTTTTTAGTTGATAATATAAAAAAAAACTGTAAAAAAGTGAGGCAAATGTTAAGATTATATTAGAATAGAAGAGAACCTAACCTTTTTAGGGCCCGTTTCTGCTGCCAACCCAAAATATACCGTATAAATATACCGTATAAATATACCGTATATATACCGTATATGAAATTCGTGGACCGTTTCCGCTGCACATACTTCGTGGGTGGGTTGTAAAAAAGTTGGCTTTCATTACCCAAAATGCATTTCGTGAGACGGAAGTATGGATTGACCTCGTGTAGTGAGGTTTTTACCTACCGGTACATGCTGACAAAAACAAAACAATGATGGTTTCTCAAAACGTCGTAGCATTGCTTTCTATTTTAAATCTAATGAGCAGAAGTGGCAACGAATTTACACCGCACATACAAGCACAATCTAGAAATGTCACTATAAATAAACTCTGTTATTCAAATTGAGTTTATATTATGCTATATTATCCTATATTGCCGTTTTAATTTCCATTTTCTATTATACAGTATTTTACCATGATTTTACATCACGTTGTTGTCGTGTAAGAACATTCGATTTATTGTAATTAAAATCTCGGTATCTCTTCTGTTGCCATGCAGTCTCCCCCCAACTTTCGCTTCCCCCCACAATTGAATTGCAAAAATAGTGATTTGTTCGGTCCACAGTGACATTTTGATCTGTTGCTTGCTTTTACATGTGTGTTTCAACTTTCAATGCAGCAGAAAAACCAAAACAAACGCGTCGCGCTCTGTTAGTTTTTGACCTCGTGTCATGAGTCGGGTCACATTTACGGTATATTTTGAGTGCAGCAGAAACGGGGAACGAAATATACGGTATATTTTGGAATATACCGTATAATATCCATAAACGATGGGGATATTTATGCAGTATATATACCGCAAATATATACGGTATATTTTTTATGAGACCCATTTCTGCTGCCAAAAAATATACCGTATATAAAATATACCGTATATATACGGTATATTTTTGGCAGCAGAAACGGGGCCTTAGTACTACAGTAAGGTAACAGTACTCCTTGTATTTTGTATACTGTACCATGGTGGTCTATTGCTAAAAATAGACTTACCACATGCATGTTAGCTTTTTATAGTTGACCAACAAAAAAATAAATGTTTATGCCTAATATAGTAATAGCATCAATTTATATTTTTACCACAAATTTAACATTAGTAATAATAGTATTACAAATTATTACTCCGTCTCTATTCATTACAAATTCTGAACATTTAAATTGCTTTTATATTTTCCCACAAACGTGGAGGTTGTGAATTAGTTAGTCAATGGTCCGTGAATTTTCAGTCTACTGTTTTGGAAGCGTTATTCACTAGCCTAACCACATCATGGCTTGGACAACACTGAGTTGGAAGGTTGCCATCTTTTGAAATGGGTCAATTTTACTTGCCTAGTAAGCTGATTACCTTCGAACAAAAGGTACACTCAAACATGTTGTTTTTTATGCATTTTTCCGCAGTTCCGGACAATTAAAACGCACGAAACAAAATGAATTAAACAGTTGATATAGTTTGGTTTTAAATGCAACCTTGGGTTCCATTATTGCATGGTTTTAAGTTTAATATATCATGTGATTTTTAGAAAAACAGTCTGTGTTTTGCTGATATCCATTTGAATGCAATCTTAGCTATGATGTGGCAGGTTAGGGATCAGCTCAGAAAATCATTCAATTCGTGGTTTCTTTAAAACTGTACAGCATTATTATGCAAATAGCATTGAAAAATATAATGGAGGTTATTGATTCAGAAGACAATGCTGTTACTATGGTGGTAGGAAATAAAAGAATGGAGGTTACAGTAATAGAAATAACATATCATAACGTTTTATTTTCTAAAAATAGCAGTTTTCCCATAAAATTTGATAATGAATGATAATGCATAACAATAACATTTACCATTATCCATAAAGTAAGATAGAAAACACATTAACGAATAAAATCATTTGAATTGATTTTTTTTTTTCAAGTTATAAAATAATAGACAATTTTAAATACAAGTTATTAAGCTCTGTTTACACTATAAAATTACAGTAATTTGACAAAAAAGTGTGATGTGCCTAAATATGGTAGTAATATGACATCATAATGTCCATATATGAGCACATCACAAAAAGTTTGATAGTGTAGACCGAGCTTTACTCTTGATCGGTTAGGAAAATGGCTTTATTGGAAATTCAAACCCTTTTCATTTATTTTACCTAATAATTTTAAAACGTTTGGCATTTTTACACTGAAATTTGAGCAGTGCACTGGACAGTAACAAAACGATTTGATATGATTGGTAGTTATTGGATGGAATCGGCAACAAA
Source organism: Antedon mediterranea (assembly GCF_964355755.1). NCBI lineage: Eukaryota > Metazoa > Echinodermata > Crinoidea > Comatulida > Antedonidae > Antedon > Antedon mediterranea. The sequence goes on from NC_092672.1 coordinate 32,141,341, forward strand.
TGACATCTAATTAGAATTATATTGATATTGATTAATAATTGTCATAATGATATTTGGTTATTTTATAATATACGTGTTATAATAGTAGGCATTCCAGAATATTGTAATTAATCTATATTGAGAATGTTGGAAGAAAAGCAATCAGAAAACTACAATAGGAACTCAAATAATGATTGTATCTCAGTCTCAAGAAATACAATAAATATGTAAAAAAACTGACAAATTTAGTAATAAAATGATAAACAATTTTCACTATAGTAATTACGGTAAATAACAACAACACAAATCATATAAATCAACAAAAAAAAAGCATTGTAATTTGTAAAATGTGTTTTTTTTAAAACGAAATATGCTTTGTATAGTCGAACAAAAAACCTTTAAAATCAATGCAATTCAAAAAATATGTTTTTGTAAACGAAATACTGTATCTGTTTTTGTGTTATCAGTAAACTATATTCATGTGTTATGGAATTATTGATGTACTATATATGAATTTGAATTCGCATTTCAAGAATTATGTGCATAAAATTATACAGCAACATGAAAAATACGCATTTGATGAACTCTGACCGTAGCAACGTTTGAATATTACACGATTAACATTTTAGTCATTGGCATATGCTGTTTGATTGAATATTTAATGGAGGCTATGCTGTTGTTTAATATTATGCCACAGATGGCCTTTCAAGCTGACGTAAATCTATTCTCTTGAGCTGATGTTAATTTCCGTTGAGAGAATGACTAGCTTTGTAACCACCATAATAAGGCCAACTGGAAGGCTGTATTTTAGCATTTGAAATGATTCAACTAACATTTTTTGTTACTTGATGGAAGGAAATTATACTTCAATCTTGATCAAACCAACTTTAGGCGAACAAATATTGACGTATTTTTGTCATAGGAAAAAAAAAGCATAAAAATGGAAAAAACAGAAGGCAGCTGAAGGCTAAAACATTCTGAATACAGAGTATTCATACAATATTAAAAGGCATAAGCTCTGTCCACACTATCAAACTTAATACAGAGTATTATATAATATTAAAAGGCATAAGCTCTGTCCACACTATCAAACTTAATACAGAGTATTATATAATATTAAAAGGCATAAGCTCTGTCCACACTATCAAACTTAATACAGAGTATTATATAATATTAAAAGGCATAAGCTCTGTCTACACTATCAAACTTAATTTGACAAAAAATGTGATGTGCCAATATATGGACTTCTGATGATGTCATTTTATATTTTATTTTTGTTGTAAATATGTTTATTGAACCACTTTGGAAATCAGTACATTTGTATTGAAATTGAAAGAAAGAACAAATAAATAAATAAATAATTATCACTACCATATTTAAGCATATCACTACCATATATGGGCACATCACACTTTTTTTGTCAAACTAGTTTGATATTGTAGACAGAGCTTAATAAAAGAATGTTAAAAACATGAAACATTTGGTTTTATGTTCCAAATTTTTGTTGTGACGAAGAACATATTTACCATACAAAACATGAAAATGATATTTTAAAAGTTTAGTTGCTGTTTACACCATACAGAGCATGTGACAACTGCAGGAATTTTTATGGACATTGAATGACAAGTTTCAGTTTGATAAAATTAATACAACCCATTTGATAAAAATAAATTGTTAAATTGGGGGGTGGGGGGGGGGGTGTTATGAGAAAATAAAATACTTAAGCAATTCTTGCAATTCAACAAATAATGTTATAAAATTACTTTATGTTGACTTTGTAATTGAAATTAATATTTTTTAGTATAAAATTTTTAGTATGACCAGTAATTAAAGGCTTATTTTGCAATGATTTTGACTCAAAATAAACACATATAAAATGAAATTGTTTTTATTTTGTATTACAGTATACAAAAAGAGGGAATTTACATTATTAAAAAAAACAATTTTTAATGCAGTCCAATAAGTGGTTTTAATAATAGAAATGCTAAATTAGTTTGTACACATAGAGTACACATGACCAATGGCTTTACATCCCATCTGAAGGATGAGGCAATAGAAGTAATTTGCCTTTAAAGGATAGTAATCAATACAACACTGACAGGTGTTGAACCCTTGTCTCTTTAGTTACATAAGTTAAATTATAATTTTCCAACTTGATATTTTTCAGATATGGAAGAGTTGAGAATGTTAAAATTTTAACCAAGAGAGACTCTGATGGTAGCCCTACCGCTTTAGTTGACTTTTTGGATATAAATGCCGCCACCAAGGCTCACGATGCTGTTATCAAATTAGGTGATCGTGATTTACGAATAGAATACAACAACCCAGACCGTTCACCCAACTCATTAATACCTGATGAGTCGACGGCAGCACGTCATCGGGATTACGAGAGTCGCCATGCACGGTACGAACGTCGAAGTGAAGGGTAAGTTACGGTGGTTGAAACGTAGACAGTTGAATGAGAAGCTTTTTACCGCCACCACCACCCTCTGTGTTTTATATCGTGATGTGCAAATGTACCTGCACGCTATCATGTACTTCCTATAGCACTGGGAAAGCCCTTTCCCATGCCGAAACGGGAAACTAGCATTCCCACGACTGTATATTGTTACCATTCTTTTAGCATGAGTTGTTGTCTTACCTTGTTTCTATGTTAACTACACACATGTTGTCTGGGACAACTCAACATGGACACCTTGTTGCACTCGGAATTGAACTATGACCTTTTAACTTTTTTTTTTGTAAAAATGTGTCAGCATAGCATTAGTGTACTGTAAATAGAAACACAAACACAAGTAATCCAAACTTTATACATAAACTTCTTTTAATTGTTCTATGGATTTATATCGGATTTTTAACTTGTTCTTTTGAATACTATAGTATATTGCGCTATAGCATTGTGGAAAATAACAATAAGCAGAAACTGCAAATTAGTATTTTCTTAGTAACTTTTGAGTACCATATTCTTTGTCCTAAACACAATGAAATTCTTACACCGAGGCATTCTATATCAGGATTTAATAGTGCTTCCGAAACTGGTGCTTGGAATTTTAGGTTCAGAATTTATTCATTGGAAATATTGTGCAGGTTGAGTATAAATAGGGTGCCAGGCTTTAGACACATACTGGATATAGTGTAGGCGCACTGCAACTCAATATTGGAAATATGACCGATTGGAATTATTCTCGGATTATACCTTCCTATTGGATTAATATGGATGATTAAACAGTGTGCAGGGCGCACTGACATTCTCTATTGGATTATTATACAGGGTGCAGGGCGCACTGACATTCTCTATTGGATTATTATACTGGGTGCAGGGCACACTTTTCTATCTTGGATTATGTACGGTATGCAAGGTGTACTGTAATTCTGGGATTATTATACAATGTACTATGCATTCTTGGATTATTATACAGAGTACAGGGCCCATAAACTATCGGATACTTATACTGGGTAGAGGTCAAACAATACCTGGTGCGGGGTACAAAACAATGGAAAATACCTGGTGCGGGGCACAAAATACTGGAAATTACCTGGTGCAAAGAACAAGACACGATATACTGGAAAATACCTGGTGTAGGGCAAAATCTACTTGAAAATACTCAGTGCATGTCACAATCTACTGGAAATTACCTGGTACAGGCAACAATATATTGGATAATACCCGGAGCAGGGAACAATCTATTGGAGAGTACTTGGTCCATGGCACAATATACTGGACAAAATCGGGTGCAGGGAACAATCTACTGGATTATACCTGGTGCAGGGAACAACCTACTGGATTATATCTGCTGCAAGGCAAAGTCTATAGGAAAAATATTGTAGAGTACCTTGCGCCACAGCAAAACAAACTATGGAATATATTGCTGTTATCTTTAAATGGATTTTTACGAGACTTCAATAATTCCAGAACCAAATATAAATCCCTTATCAGAGATAAATTTTGATTTAACCTTTCACATATAGATTTAATTACTGTATACACTCTCTACCCACATGGAATCGGAATCCCTATGGATTATATGGATTATTAAGTCCAATCCCATAAGATGTTATTATGGATCTTGATCCTATTACTTAAACTGTTATGGTCTGTTTTAGTTTTTAATATTCACATTATTTTTCATATCTGATTATTTTAATTTAATAAAGAAAGACATTAATCTGACATGGAACTGTGATGATGTGACCATTTATTTTAAAATACAAGAAATAGTTATTGAGAAAAAAGACAATGAGTTTATTATATGTCTATGGATTCTAAAAAAAAATGCTCTTTAGTAAAATGCAATTCATTCACTATTTTTTTATAATAAAGAGAGGTAACTACAGCTCAGGTATAGACATAAATTTTAAATATAATATCTGGTTAAATGTACATAAAACAAATATGTGTAACAGAAATCACAACGAAAAAACATGAATTTCCTTTTTAATTGCAAAATACAAAATTTTGCCAAATTCTGCTATATTGTATAAAGCCAGACAGACTTTTTCTCTAGAAAGTGAAAAAAAAGCAAAAACATGTGGTGGGTATACATTGGATAATTTTTGCTATAGCATAAAAATCAAAATCTGAATTTTTTGCCCGCAGCTGCCCTTTAATAATAATGCAATATAAAATAATTATTGATTATTTAAGGAGAAATAAAGATTGTTCAAAGTTTAAAAGGAAGCAGAAATCTAGTACTTGCATGCAAATGATATCAGACATCGTAAAAAAATAGATCGCCAACTGCAGTGTTCCATTTCATGAATAAGAACATTTTCAATTAATTTGTGAAATATACCCAATAGTAGTCGTCTGAATATTTTCATGAAAATTATACCGGATAGCAATCGCATCATTACATCTATCACGTGAACTACTGCATTTAGATCAATCATTACCGAGAGATTACTTCACTGACGAGTTTAATTTATTCTACGCAGGGTACGAATAATTCAGAGAAAACAAATTTCACGCTACCCTGGGAAAGTTAGAATTTTAATCTGACAGTATTTATTACGCGGTGACTGCGTATTTATTATGGAACTCGTCGCGAAAACATGTTTTAATAGTTTAATTTTAATGCATTATTAGAAGGATAAAATTAATGTTTAAAATTCTGTGTATGTAAACATTGTATTTCTTAATTAAAGTTTCAAGTCAAACTCCATCTTCATTGTCGGGTAAAATGAATAATTTTTATTATACGGTAGTATTCAGATTTGTTTAAATATTCTCTCAACAAGATGAAAATAAATATTGAAATTTTAAGTAAAATTAACAAAATATTTGTTGATCATGAGTGTAGGAAATAGAATGTTTTGCTACAGTTCAATCATTTTCTCACAGTGTTGTTGCCAACTTTCTGGGAGAAAGTTATTTCTTTTTTATTTAAAAATATTAGCATCATCGTCATCTGCTCTGTTATCATCTGTCCCTGCCAATTTTAGATTATGACTGACTAAAGGCCCATTTACACTAGGACGATAACAATCGACGATAAATAAACAAATGCATTGCTCATACATAAAACAAAAGAAATCTAAAAAGTTTTTATTCTTGGACTATTTACTTACAGTAGGAACCATCTATGCTTCCTTTGATGAAAATGATATTTTCAGACGTCTAATCAAATGACGTCATGATTAGTAAGAGTAATAATATCGTGACAATACAACGATATTTTTTGTTTATTGATCATGACGTCATTTGATTGGATTTAAGAAAAAATATTATTTTATCAAAGACAGAATAAATGAGTATTCTATAATTCTAGAACGAAAAACTTTCTAAATTATTTTGTTTTATATAAGAAAAATATATGCTTATCTATTTATCGTCGATCGTTATCGTCCTAGTGTAAATGGGCCTTTAGGGAACAAAACTAATGAACGGTAGACATACAGTACAGTATATAAATTAAGGCACCGAAATCACTGTATGTCTATTACATAAGATAAGATAAATCTTTATTGTCATGAACACAACAAGGCGAACATGATGCTTAAAAACACATACAATATATAAAACATTACAAATATCAATACAATACATTAAAACTATATACAGGAGAAAACAAGTTAACAAACTATCTTTGGAATATTGTGTTGGAAACATGAATAGAGTTGTGGACAAATGATTTCCTACATCGAGTGGTATTGCACATTAAAGGACGAATTCTACCTGATTTATTAACAACATATTTATCATTCAATGGGTGTGAGTTATCTTCCATTATTTTCTTACCTTGGCTAATAACATCGCGCCTGTAATAGATAGACATAGACTGTATATTATGTACAATCTTATGTACAGTACTTTGAATGCAGAGTGGTGATAATAATGGGTTTCCATAAGTCAATATTTACAGAAAAAGTTAAATTTGCAGTTTTAAATCATTAATTTCATTCTACAGTAGTGTAAGGAAAGATAAAACCAAACTCTATTTTCAGCATGGATTTACAAAATATAAATGTATAAAATTATTATTTTATAACTCCATGGTTTCAGTAAAGTGAAAATTTTGAATTTCCAATTATTAATGAGGGTACGTTTATTGTAAATACATAATAGAAAAATAACGCTTAAAAAAGAACGACGTTTCGACTCCATCATGGAGTCATTATCAAGTCCAATGAATAAAATTTTAAAAAACAACTACCGTACTGACGCGGGTATAAGCCCACCCCCCTCGAATATGAAATCACGTCAAGTTTGGGGGGTGGGCTTATACCCGAGGATCCAAAAATGCAGATCGTCAAAAACAGCACATGTACACTGTGTATTCAGATCCACCATGCGAGCGAGCGCCCTCACGTGTACGACGTTGCCTCTAAATCAAAGAACTTATAACACAAGAATCTCCTGTTCGTCCGAAGCGCGTAACAATTTCGAAAGGCATTGTGGGATAGAATAGAGCTATGGGTGGCGCCATTGTGAGCCATGGAGTAGGGCGCCCGCATCAAATTAGAAAGTCAAAATCATAGAGGGGATCTGCTAATGCTCTAGGGGGGATAGAGTAATTGACTGAGGAGTAGGGCGCCCGCATCAAATTAGAAAGTCAAAATCATAGAGGGGTTCTGCTAATACTCTAGGGGGTAGAGTAATTGACTTCCTAGTTTGGAGGGGGCGCTGCTCCATGCTGTGAAATGGCGTCGCCCAGTTTGACCTTTTAACCCTGTACTTCCGATACTGTGTTTTGAATGCAAATTGAAGAACAGGAGATTCTTGTGTTATAAGTTCTTTGCTCTAAATACACGAGGTGTAGAGTGTCGGAAAATTAAGTTTATAGTTCGTGTAATTTATCGTAAAATATCTTATTTTAAACATCAATTTAACAAGAATTTATCAAGCAGAAAAGCAAGTATACAATGTTCGTTAAATAGAAATGTACCAAAGAAATTTAATAAGCTTGTTTATGGCAGCCGATACCAAATAGTGGTTTTCCGTTTTGGCGACTTGTAGCGTCGTGTGTGAAGCGATCTTCGACCGCGATGGAGTGTAAACAAAACAGGACCGCTAGGCCTCATATGGCCTAGCGTATATTAGCCTAGCTTGGTTATGATCAAAGGTAGGTGTATTCGGTGTATGGACGTCGCCAAATACAAAATAATGTATTACGACACACACTGTAGATCTTCGAATTAATGGGTGGGCTTATACCCGAGTGCCTCATTTTTCATGAAAATTAGTCGAAAGTTGGGGGTGGGCTTATACCCGAGTATGGGCTTATACCCGCGTCAGTACGGTAATTAAATAACAAGCCATTTATTTAATTAGTTGTTTTTTTTAAATTTCATTCATTGGACTATGATGGAGTCGAAACGTCGTTCTTTTTTAAGCGTTATTTTTCTGTTATGTATTCCAATTATTATTATCTAAATTTATATTATATTTAATCATGGTTTTGCTCTCTTTCTTTGACTGACACAACTAATAAATTGAAACTTTGAAATAAAACTTTCACTGCCCTTCATCATGTAATATGTTACACTTTTTAAATGTCTTTCTAAAATAAAACGTTTATGTGAAAACTCTTATTTCTTAACAAATTGTTTTATTTATATTCAATGACACATATGAATTTAATCAGCCACAAAAGGCTGCTGGCTAATTCTTTCAATGTATTTATCATATTCTTTCCTCTTTTCACTTTCGAGACATGGCCATACTGTATAACTGTAGCATCATAGCACTCAATGAATTCACATTGCATCCTGTCTTAGGGGAAATTTAATTTCTTTTTCTCGAAAACTATTAGTAAGTTTAAACGCTGCTGTAGAGAAAAATCAGTTTGCTACAGTATGAATATTTAAAATGTCTAACCAGTAATGAACATTTAAAATGAGAATGCCATCCAAGAAATAGAATATACTGTATAACACAGTTTTATTACTTACAAGGAAAAATATTATTTAAAAAAATTGTTTAGCAATATTGCTAATCAAACTGATTTTTTGCTACACAATTTTCAAAATGTGTAGCAATAAGGTTGTTTTGTATAGCTTTTTGCTCTGCTACACTGGCGAAAATGTTCCCTGTCTTAAAGTATATTTAAGATTTTAATTTCTCTTTCTCAAAATTATATTAAAACATTTAAAATGAAAATAGCAAGAAATAAAAACAATTTTATTTATTTGAAAACAACAAGGAAAACTTGAAATATATTATTTAAAATTTAATTTCTCTTTCTCAAAACTATTAGGGTAAAACGTTGCTGTAGAATAAAAACAAGTATGGCATGCTATAATATTGAAATTGTCTAACCAGTGTTGTTTAAATTTAAAATAAAAATACCAAGAAATAAGAAAAACAATTTTATGTTTTCATGTTATTAGAAAATGGGATTATACCAGAAGATGGTATTTAATTTTATTATAATGATAATATTAATATTTAAAGAAACTAAGAAAACCTGAAAATAAATATTCAGTCAAATGGTAAAGTGTTTGAGCACAAACAATGTAGAGCACATCAGGTTTTTTAAAAAATAGCAGAACAGTTTGATGAATATTCCTACACTGATTACTCTTCAGTACTTGATTATTACAGCTTGGCAGGTCTTTTAATCAAATTCAATTTATAATTCCAAGAAACCACCGTACTCATCCATTAAGTCACTTGCATGACCTTTGACCTTTTCTGTAACACACTGATCACCATTTTCCATCCAATATGGTAGGATATTTTAACTTATCATTAATATTTAGTAATAAATGAATATTTCACTATTAATGTCATTTTGATAAACTGGTTATTGTTTCTGTTTTGTTTCGGTCATTAACAAATTCTTATTTTCACTTTAGTTTTTTTTCTAATCCACATAATAAAACACAGTATCACATGATGTCAAGTGTAATAATACCAACAAAATATCACCATCACAACTGTGGATTGTAATTATCAATAGGTAGAACTTTTATTGAGGATTTTCATTCAATATCAATAGCCAATTCAAAGTCTAAATGCTTATATAAACATTTCAGCAATAAAATAACTTGTAATGTAAAAGGGATGTACTGTATAACATGTATACCTCCCTGGTAAAATCAACTGTAGTTGAAAATACGTTTGTACTTGTACTATACTTTTTTAATCTTTCATGTAAAAGTAAACCCACTTAAATTTCTCTTAAACAGCCAAATATAGAATTTCATCTTTAAAAAAATATCAGATCTCAATGTGAACGTGTCTTGAAAATGGGGAAACTAAAATGTAGGCAGGGGACAGAAACCCCCAGGATAAACCAAGCCATCTTATGCCAGACACACACTCAGCAATATAGTAACCAGCATATTCAAAGTGAATGTTTTGATCTCAATTTCACATGATATAAGATCTTCAACGATCATGTGTTTCCTATAACAGCATGTTAATATACTCCAACTTGTGAATCAATAAATCAATCATATTACTAGATTAATTTTTACCCCAAACACCAGCTGCTGTTTTCCATCAGCTGTAAGTTTTAATTACGAGAGTTGTTATACAGTAAGGTATGTGCCTTGGCATTTGCAAACCCGAAAATAAAGTAGTGTTGACTTGTCCGCTTGTGAACTGTGATCACGTATAGATTTATTAGTTTGAAGTTTACTGTTATAGAGGTTTAGTAAGTGGGTTTTCTTCTAGACCTGCATACATTTATTTCAAAGAGAAATAATCTGTGAAAGCCTAATAGTAAAGGATAAAAAGAGTGTCGAGTCGAGTGGTCGAGCGTTTAAGGCAGTGAGCCGCAAACCATAGCTATACAATTGACGCACATTTAAGTCACTTCTTGACCATCACTTCTTGACCATTGTTCTGGTGGTAGGACAAGTCTTCTAGGATAAAGGACTTACAATTTTAGGTCCAGTGTACACATCTGGCTCGTGTGCAGTTCATTCTTCGTTAGAGTAGGAGGTCACCCAGTGTACTGGTTCATTCAGCCTGTCATTGTGGACACACGAAGAGCGATGTTTGGTGATTTCCCCCACATAGTACAGTACAACAATACGTTTTAGTTTTAAGCCAAAAGGGATTGATAGTGGGTACAACTTATCATATAAGGATGTACTGTTGAGATCGGTTAAACTTGGTGTAAACAATTAGGGGGGGGGCGGAAATACTGTGTTACAGTATATTGGTTATGAAATTTAGGGTGTTGATTTTGGTGTACTGTCACGCTATTGTGTCATAGCATCACTGCAAACATCAATGAGCATTTCAAGTCCATAATTATAATAATAGTGCTGTAGTATAGATTCATGGGTTGTTTATATAAAAATGGTGTGATGGCTATAAACACTAGTGACAATCAATACAAACTACACAAACATTGACGTTTGATTTATATGCTAAACAAATGGAAAAGAGAATCTGTACTATTTTCTCCTTACCTAAACTAACCACTTCCTATAATAATTGCAATACATGAGAAAAGGGGCCTGGATTCAGAATCGTAATCCAGCAATTGTATGATGATTGTATTATAGTGCGTATTATATAACACCTATATAAATTCCTGTCATTTGATTGGACGAATGTGGGTCACATGGCGTGCAATAGTACGCACTATTCAACGATCGTTAAATAGTACTTTTTGAAACATTTTTGTGTACGAAAAAAAAACGTCTAGATGTTATATAAAACAAATAATGAATGTTTTGTATTCGTGTAATGGTACAAATAATGGCACTTGGTGAATGATGAAAGGTTATATCAACTCGGCTTTGCCTCGTTGATATAACCTTTCATCATTCACCTCGTGCCATTATTTGTACCATTGCACTCATAAACATTCATTATTTGTATACTATTGCACGCCATGTGACCCACATTTGTCAATTCAAATATGACAGGAATTTATTTAGGTGTTGTGTAATACTGTATATTATTTTGTTATTTCCTACTAGAGTATGGTCAATCATGGCTACGTATATTAATATAGTTTACAATAAATTCTGAAGTCTGCAGTATCTATTGTCTAAAGCTATGGCTACACTATCAAAATATTTTGAGTATTGACAAAAAAAGTGTGCCCAAATATGGTGGTGTTATACCCAAATATGGTAGTGATATGACATGTCCATATATGGGCACATCCCATTTTTTTGTCACAAAGTTTGATAAGGTAGACAGAGCTTCACATCATAATTAAATCTTTCTTGATTGTGATTGCTCCAATGTGGGATGTTTAATAGGGTCAGAATAGTTGTTAATTAGTTGGGAAGATAACTTTGCAATGCTTTGAATTGGTTCAAAAAATATATATATATATTTTTTTTTAAATGAAATATTTAGTATATTAGTGAGTATAGGTATTTGTGTTACAGGCCTTGTATTTTGAAAATGATAGGTGTGCTACAAATTGTACACCTCGATACATTCAGTGGTGCTGTAAAAGCGTGTTGTAAATCGCACATCTCATAGGCAGTTTAGGAGTGTGTTAGCACCTAAAAGACAAGGCCTGGTGTTATATTGTAAAGTTGGATGCATGAAATTTACCCATTCAATTCTTGGTACTGTATTTCGAAAGTAAACTTATACTGCAGATGTTGTTTATTCATTGATAATGAGAAGAATATCCGAGTAAACGCTGTTATTGTTTCGAAATTTTCTAAAACGAAACTGTGCTACAGCAGTCGACACCAGGAAATAAAATATTAATAACCGAGACCTGGTAAAATTAATAATTATAAACAGAAACCACTTTAACAACAGTTAATATTTTAAAGTAGCTAACTGCAATAAGCATAGAATATATAATGATGTAAAAAGAGACATTTTTATATCCATGTCAGATTGTTAATTGCTTGTAAAACTAATAATTATAAACAGAAACAATCTAACAGTTAATAATGTTTTAAAGTAGCTAACTGCAATAAGCATAGAATATTGTACATATTATAGTGATGTAAAAAGAGTGACATTTTATATCCATGTCAGATTGTTAATTGCTAGCCTGGTGGTATCTAGTGATATGATTGGCCTTTTCACAACAGACAGGATGGCGTCTAAACTTCTACTGCTATGCCTTTTATATATGCCCCATTAACATAATGATATTGAATATACTCAGTTAGTATTACACAATTGTTGATATAGATACTATGGTATGCATTTGAATATTCTACGATTCTGTAACGTAGGATCGCATAATGAGGAAGTAAATTAAACGGGTTGGATTCCAAAAAAATGATATTTCCTCGTAGTATTAAATAAACCTTCAGATACGAAACAAAAATGTTTAATTTACTATTAGTATTACTAATCATAAAAATTAATTCCGATATTTTATCTTGGAAATTTTAAAGTATTTTTTGAATTAATATAACATTTGCCAATTTCAGGCTACGTCTAGAACGTGTCTAAATTATTTAAATTATATGAATCTCTCGGAAAAGTAAATCACGTATTTAAAATCAAAATATAATTCTAAGGGTGCCAGCATTTGGAATAACCTAGAAAATTAAATTGAGTGGCAATAAACTTTTTAGTTTCATGTCAAGGGTTTATTTATTTTGTTTACAATATGAGGGTCTTTTACTAATTACATGAGATAACTACAGTATTAAGTCCAGTTGCCTGTGTACTACTAAAACACCTCACAACTGGGACTTCTGGCTTACAAGCTATAGGGCTTCACTGTCTTTTTAGAAGCCCAATAAGACGTTTTTGTCAAACAAATAACACACAGTTTTGATGGAAAATATAAATACTTTTTCCATTTTAAAAACTGAAAACAACAAGGACTGTAACTAGTAATAGACCTTAAATAACAGTGGCCAGTTTGTTTGTCTCAATTTTCCCAATCTACCTTTTTTATTATGACTTGAAAAAGCGGTCAAACGGGCAAGACGCTACAATAGTTGACTCCAAGGCTGTTGGATAACTTACCGCTATTTTGCATTGCAGCTAAAAGTTGCATAGTCGTTTAATGGTGCTCCAACACCCAATCGTTTGTGCATATTTGCCATTGTCTTGAGAATGTCATTAAACTGGTTATTTTGATAGAAATTATAAATTATTTTTGTTTTTTTATAATGAGATTTCATAGAATTTGAAAAATATGATTTTGTAATTATTTAAAATTGTTTTAACTACCATGTCGTGAAATTGAAAAAATATATTATAGGGAGACTGATGTTCAATTATTACACTTGGAAACAGTATTTATAACTTTTGTTGTAATTTATAGCCGAATTTTAAATGGTGATAGCTCTGCTTGCGGAGACACGAATTAATGTATAACCATTTCCTTGCGTACAAAACAACAGTTAATATCGTTGTCAGCTTCAATAAATTTTAAATTTGACTTTTTTATATTAGAAATTCATTAAGTTTTTCTACATAGCGTGCACATTATTACTTTTTGACAATTAGTTTTCACAGGTAAATTCGAAACTTGTATTTTGTTGAATATAAATATGGGGCATTGAAATCTAAAGGTAATGTGTTACAACAGTCGTCTGAAATATTGTAGATTGTTTTTTATTGTTGATAGGATACAGTAGAAGTCTTGACAATTTTGAAACAAAGGTATAGCATAATCGTTCTCACAATCTGGCTAAATTAAAAATATGAACATCTAAAACAACTAGTGACAAAATTACTGGTTATTCAATTTTATAGATAATTTAAAATTGAAAAAAAATCATCTTCCAACAAATATTATTTGATGATAATTTTAATGTAACCTTTTTCTTTTACCATAAATTAAATTATTATCAAATAATAGATAATTTAATTATCATATTTTTACATTTTAGAAGATGATTAAATTGTCTTTATTTAAATCCGATTTCATAAATTTGTGATAAAAACAATATTAATAATCTGTTAAAATAAAAAACACAAAATACATAATTTATGTGTTATCTTTTCCGTCTGACCATATGCTGCTAACCAATAGAATATCAACAGCCTATTAATTATTAACGAACTCTAGAATAATCTACCGCCAGAAACCTTTGGTATTCATTGTTTCTGAATTCTAGATACAGAGGAAGTTAGATTGATATTAAACGCATTTCAAAGTTAAATATTCTTTCCCTACAGGACGTATGGAGCTTATCTCCTTTGTTAGCAAAAGCTCATCAAAGCACCAATTTACCACAAGGAGTACCATGTGCTTTTCTCTTGTCCATGGGATTCTTGACTACATAGGAGGTTGTAGTGTATTTCAGAGTACTGTATTATACCGTAGATACTGTATAATCATTTTTCTCATAATGAGTAAATTAAACTACTCCAATTAAAACAAAAATTTAATAAATTATTTTAAAACAGATGTGACCAAACATTTTCAATTTAATATGTAATTTGTAATTTAATTTTTGTTAAATTTTTAAAATTTACAATTTGAGCTATGCAGGAAAGAAATTATAAATAGAAGTGAGACCACACATTTTAAATTTATTTTTTTTTAATGTAAAATGTTTAATAAGAAAAATTAAATTTGAACTATGCAAAAAAAAAAAACAATTGGGAGAAACTACTGTATCTACAGTACAGGTATTCTAATTAAAATTGTATTAGAAATCAGTCAACTTTTTAATTGAGCCAGCCTTTTGAAATTAAAAAAAAGCTGTTAAAAGAAAGAACACTTTCCTTAGAAAGTGAGCTTATGATTTAGCATCGCACAAAATAATTATTTTTAGGCTTAATATTGTTTGTAATTTTTTCTGCCGAGTGATTGTATGATTGTCAATAAGTACAGTAGTTGAGACTAGTACAGGTCATTAATATTCATACATTACCACCAGTCTTTATTTAGAAATGACTTCCATCATCATGATACAGTACTTTAGTTTACTTGATCAACCAATCAAATTTATAGAGTAGTAGGAAGTTATGAAATTTATTATTATTATTATTATTATTATGTACTTCCTCATCGACCTGCACGCAGGCAAATTACCCCCTTCCCCCTTTCCTATCCATTTCTCATAAGTTTGTTCATAAAAAACGTACTGTATTTCTTCTAAAATATAGGCCCTACTCTGAAAAAATGGTACAAAAGAAATGTTCACATCATTGGAAGCGGAATTTTATGGAGAATAACATATCCAAAATTGACAAAAATCCATCATGGGGAAAAATATTTAGTGTCGGGGTTATTACCAGCAACATTTTGAGTGAGAACAAAAATACAACTTAAACAGTAAACCAAGAACTAGCACGGTTATGTAACTATATTTACCAGGGGCCGTAGCGATCAATTATAGATCACATGATTATGTTATGGTCATGTGATCAATCAAAGAGCATGTGACCAATTAAGCCAGGCGTGATCATTTATTTAAACTGATTGCTACTGTAGTCCTTATGACATGCATTACACACAGACTGCAATGGCTGGATTCTATACTGTGATTTAACATTATATTGACTGTTGATTACTGTTTAAATAATTTAAATACACAGTACTGTTACATAGACCTTTAACTTATATTATAGGTCCATGCTTTTATTTTAATTATATTTAAAGCAAATAAACGGTAAAGATGAGTGTGTTTTTTAACAAGGACAGTTTATGAAAATTGTTTTAACATATTAGTTCACCAACAAGAAAACTGCAATAAGTTTGCACGCAGAGTTTGTTTTAAGAAAGTTAGTTTCAGAGAGTTTTATATCAAACTAGAGCCATTACAGTAATACGATTTGACCAATTTAAAAATAAATATTAATGTGTTGCATAGTATAATGTATTCCACCACACAACATCTGCCAACTAATTGTAAAGGAGAGCTGAGCCTACAGTATGTTGAAATGATAAATCTTCAGATTTGGATCAGCTAACTGTACATCTATTATTTGTTGACCTACAGTCTTAAGCAAGGGACATATTTGTAATCTGAAAACCAATCTATTTAGTTCCACCAGCTGCTGTGACTGTGAGTGCGTAATTCTCTCGAGTTTTCCGTCCGCCATTGGCCAGCATCGTTTCATTTCACTTTTGTAATGTTTGCCGCTAGTCTTTCACTGTTTCAGCAAATGGCAAATGTCAAACGTGTAATTTTCCATTTCGTAGTTCAGTGTAAAATAGAAAAGGTCATCCTTACACTTGATCTCAGTTTATGGAGTTGGACTCTGTGTTTCGGCCTGGCCATTTCACAAAGTAGAAGCCAGGTGATTGGTTGATGTGCCAGTGAGAACAGAGACTTGAACTCCATCCAGTTCTATCTGATTACTCAGTGAAATGTTGTTTGCTTGCCATTTTACTGTGCTTCATTTAGTAGAAGGGTCAGGGACATTTTCACAAAGGCTTAGAGCATATATTAGGGACCATGTTGAAAGTTTGATGACTTACCAATTTCAGTAGTGTTATGAAATATGAATATTAAGGGACCATGTTCTGAAGCGACGGCTTTAAAAAAAAATGATGTAATTGAAGTCGGCCAATGCTAGTCAGAGAGATAATGTCAAACTAATAATCTATGCATTTTTTAACTACAGTATACAGACATATATTATATTACCAGGCATTACTAATTTGCATTATAATACTGAATCATTGCTTTGAATACTAATAAGATACGGTAAACAGAATTGACTGGGTTTTTTTTTCAAAGTGAGCTTGTTAGACGGTTAATTGCTGTAGTCTTACTTTGGATCGTCATGTATCTGCCACCTTCTGTGTTTACACTCGTGCCAAAGCAATGTTACTCTGTCTACACTATCAAATTAGTTTGACAAAAAAATGTGTAATGTGCTCAAATATGGTAGTGATATACCCAAATATGGTAGTGACATGACATCATCATGTCCATATATGGGCACATAACATTTTTTGGTCATATAAAGTTTAAAGTTTTTAAACATCAATACTGTACAACAAATTGCTAATTTAAAATGAGCATTTTTTTGCTTAGCAACACATAAATAATTTTGTCTGGGCAACTATTTCTCAAATGTATTTTTCACTATTATTAATATTAGCAAACAATTTTATTGATTTTATCATTAACGATGAGAAACATTCGATGACAAAAAATATTTGACATTTAAACTGTTTGTTATAAAAGTACGGCAAACCAATAAACAAGCACTTTTACCAGTGAGGTCATATCTACCATATGTTTTATTTATTTCAAAAGAATAAATAATTATTAATAACCTTCCCTGTGTACTTATATGGTATTAAAATAGGACTTATAAACAAAATTTGAATAAATTTGAAAAGAAAATAGTTAAAAATTATTTTAATACCACAATGTACAGTTAAAACAGGTTGATGCACTATTTATTCATCTTTGAGTACGCAAAGTAGCATATCATTTTATTTTAAACAAACCACCAGCATACTGTTTGTAACATTCTTAGCCGAAAGCTAAATTGCAAGTATAAAAAAAAATATACATTAAAAATTGATTCACAATTCATCGAGATAAAAAGTGTAAAAAACATTCTCACTAAAATCTATGCTGTAGATAGAAACGTGACAAAATACAAAAAGTAGTATCTTGATTAAATATTTATTGTTGTTGTACACTATTATGCCTTTAAACTTTTCTGTAGATTGTGATTCAGAATAAAAAATAATGACAGTAATTCAGCTAAAATAAAAACTTATTTATGAAAATGATCAAATAGATTAAAATTTGATTTCGAAAACTCCCAATATGGTGTGTTCCCGCAGAATTACTACTGATAATCTTGATGTCCAAATAGATCTAAAGTGTGTAGTTAACCAAATCCAGAAATATTGGAATTTTGAAATGAAAAAAAAAATACTATTACGGTTATTTATATCATAATAATCAAGTCTTTGAGGCATTTCTCAACTTTTAATTTTTTTTGTACTGTAGATGAAACTCATTGTGTCACACAAACCTTACTTTACTATAAAAAAAAACTGCTTTTTTGGTGAGGTCCGACCTTCTGAATTTGCATTATCATGTTTCTGTTATTCCATCATGCTAGATAGACCAGAACATGTTACTAAGCTTTTTAATTGTGTGAGATTTGTAAAGGTTTTTGTTCATTTAACCTTCGCGCTAAACAAAAGTTGTTGAACAGTTTGATTGTTTTTCAGTCACAGCTTTAGTGTATTGTCTATGAAGTGGAAGATCAGGCGATTGGACGCCCTAACTACCCCTTTATGTCCAATAATCCCCCTTTGTAGTAATCTAAATACTGCTTCCCTGGAAGCCTAACACTTAATCCACATGACCAATACAGCATATAAATTTGTACAATTTATCAGCTTGTTGGAAAGAATTAAGTTCCTTAATTATATCAATTCCCAAACTCTTATTATTTTTAACCATTGTGCTGGTTTGTTGACCCTTAGGTATTCAATGGTTAGTAATACCCATATCAAATATTACCCTAAATTTCCCCTAAATTTCCTAGTACTTATATTCATTCATTCATTCATTTGATTCAACCTGTTAACGCCCATTTATACTAGGACGATAATGATCGACGATAAATATATAAGCATGCATTTGTTTTACATAAAACAAAAGAAATTAGAAATGTTTTCGTTCTAGAACTATAGGATAATCATTTATGCTGTCTTTGATAAAAATAATATTTTTAAAATTCCAATCAAATGACGTCATGATAAATAAAAACAATAAAATCGTTGTATTTGTCACGATGTTTTTGCTCTTTCAAATCATGACGTCATTTGATTGGACGTGTGAAAATATAATTTTCATCAAAGGAAGCACAGATAGTTATTTTATAGTTCTAGAATGAATAGTGTTTGTATTTCTTTTGTTTTATGTATAAAAAATGCATAGTTTGTCTATTCATCTTCACAGTATTAATTAGTAAAACTGAATTTTGATAGAATTTCACGGGATAACATTACAACAATGATTTGATTTTAATTTATTATGAAAATCATAAAAAATACATACAAAAAGCTTATTAGCTTATTTCCATTTCCATACAATGTATAAGAATATCAATGTAAATCACCAAAAATTGACATAAAATTATCAGTTTCTGTACAGTATAATATTATACAGATATTGACTGCTTAGAGGTTAAATATAAGATTTGACATCCCCGAGGGAATGATATTAAGTTCGAGGGAATATATATTTCCCGAAGCGCCAGCTGAGGGAAATATATATTCCCCGAGAACTTAATATCATTCCCGAGGGGATGTCAAATCTTATATTTAACCGATATAAAAGGCAATATCTGTTATATTATATAGCCAAGAACAAGTCTGCTGGGTTGGGTGAAGCTAGGCTAGCTAGGCCTCCTTATAGTATTTGTATTGTATTTAAAACAAGCCTGCCTAGACACCTTACCTTGCGAAGAATAATATACAGATAATTACTAATTAATGATTCCTTGGCAATAAAATATTCACTTAGGCCTCGGTCGTTTAAATTAACAGAAGAATTTCCATCAATAAGCCTATTAATAATAATATTATAATCAGGTAGGCCGAATAAACAATTCGTCGTCTTCTCGATCTTCGAGGAGCCGAATCACCGGATGTTCAGCGCGTACTAGTTACTAGGTTACTACCGTGAGTTTTGACCAATCATAAACGGTGTTTCATCACATTTAGGGTGGACTTATAACAAATGAGGGCGCTATGTATGCATAGCTTAAATAGTTTAGAAGATTAATTTCTTCAAGCAAATTCCGTGGCCCAGCGGATGAAACGTCGTCTTGCGATGGAGTGACAATTCCACCCGAGTTCAAGATCGAGTAGATGACTTTTGTTTATTTATCGGCAAACTCGAGTGTTGCACACGAAAATTACACAGTCAATATCATCGTACTCGAGAATTTATATGATTAATGACAGGGGACACGATTATTACGCGAAAATTACACAGTCAATATCATCGTTCTCGAGGATATATACGATTTACGATCCTCGCAGCGGTAGTCATGTGATGCAGTTTCAACCAATCACGTTCGCGTATTTACATAGGCTATGTAATATACTATTTTAGTTTGAACCACTGTACCTGTCTAGTGGCCTTTTAAGCATTCAGTATGGCTAGAAATATACCTATATAAAACCCTCAAATTTTCCAAAATAAACGCTGTAGTTTACAATCATACTACGCTAGTATAAACTGGATATTGTGTTCCGTATGTGCACAGTATGGTATGATATGTTACAATTGTAATTTTGTGTTTTATCAGTAAACAAATATTTAACTATGTTTAACTATCAATCCAGAAGTTATTTTTGTTCAGTCTTGGTATTAATAGGGAAGGAATTGCATAGCATTGTTGTTAGACTATATGCTGATAATACCCCAGTTGCAATGTACATTCTATGTAAATAAGAAATTAATTTAATTGTTTTTTTTTGGTTGTAACATGAAATGATATAAAAATTGAATCATTGAAGAATAACATTATCTAGATCTATTTTTTAAAGCCATTGATTTAAAAGTTCAGGGAATAATTTCGCCAGTATAGCATAGCAAAAAGCTATACAAAACAACAACCTTTTTGCTACACATTTCTGATTATTGTGTAGTAAAAAATACAATACAGAAATATGTTTCTCGACTCAAAAATTAGTTTGCTTTAGCAATATTTCTAATCAAAATTTTGAAATGAAATTTCTCCCTGAAGTTTCACATTTTTGGTCAAATCAATGTGAAGAACTATTATGTGACATTACAATGGAATATAAATTTGTATTTATTTTTTTTCAGGGGGATAATATAAAAGTAACTGTATGTTAATTGTGTACTATTCATTTCAATATTGACTGTTAATAATATCACTATATGAACTATTTCTGTCGTGATCATATTATCTCACACTATAGTATGATGCAACTTCCTTATGGGTTTAGAATCGAATAAACGGGCGTGGTTGTCCGGTTTAAGAATGAAACAAATGACCATGCACAATGATTGTTTTCAAGTGGCATTTTACAGCGCCGGCAAACTTTCGACCTTTGAACCATCAATAAACATTGAAATCGTAAATATTTATTGTTTGATTTCTTTTGATTGAAAGATCATTTTTATCCTTCTTTTGTTGAGGTTGTTAGTGGCTTACCTGGATATAATCCAGGATTTAAAACGATCTAGGTTGTTGTTGATTTAGGGAAAACAAACAAAAATCTGTGCAAACGTTTTTACTACGTTGATATATTTAGTTAATGGTACTGTTGGCATTTAAATCAATATAATTATACTCCATATTCTCCATTGCCTGAACCAGTTGTTTGTAGGCTAAAAAAAATTTTTAATAATATTATACTTGCAAAAAGTCATTCTTTTAGCTGAACTATTTAATAGAATCGATAAATGTTTTCTACTACTAGGAGTTTCAATTTTAAACTGCCAAACAGAAGAAGAAAGGTTGTTTTTTCTAGACTACTATAGTTACTAAATTTGAATTTGGTAAATTGGTAAATAGATAAATTAAAGACCCCTTCCCTGCAATTTTGGACGTTTTTTGGAAAATAATACATATATATCACTTTAAAAACATTAAACCATGTCATTCCTTGTCTTAAATGTACGTTTTATGGTAAATTATGATAAAAAGTGAGAAACAATGCACTACCTAAGTAGCTCGCGGCGATCGACCTCTCGTGGACGGTCTTAGGCCTAGCCTGGCTTAGTTTTTTAGGCCTAGCTGGTAAACATCGGTAACGTACGAACATCGTACGCTAGCTATATACCTAGCCTGACGTTGTATAGTTGCTGCATTTATAATTGTCTTTCTATTTTTGCCAGACTCCGTTGATACAAATTGGGGAAAACCCGATATTTTCGCTGAAAAGTTAGGAGTCTTCCATTTGTTTTGGCCTCACGATCGATCGAAAAGTGGGCGAATTACAGGTGAAAAACAAAAATATCAATCCGCGCGCAATGCATTTTGGGATTTATAGCGGGCCGCTATAATTATTAAAATCGACTTATTTTTCACATTTTTAACCGTTTAAAGACGAAAAAAGTTATCGCAATAGGACCATATAGTATTATTTTTACATTAAATATAGTTTGTGATCTTAAATTAGATCTAAAAAACGTAGGGAATGGGGCTTTAAAGTAACTCCTAGCATACTGTAGGTGTTTCAATTTGCGGTATTCTTACTGGTTTAGTTTTCGTAGTACTTAATATGCTCCTCCTGAGGACGATTAAATATTTTGATCGAAACATTACTTAGGAACTCAACAGTTCTTTTCAGATCTACATATGTGGTGTATCGCAAACTTTATATCAATATAAATACATGTTATTTTCATTGTTTCTCATTGTTCCCCAACATACAGTAGCCACTGTATGTAGCTCTAGTCAATGTATGAGAAAAGGGCTTTGTAGTGGTAGCATGAGGTCATACCTGGGTGTGACCCATCATTACAGCGAACACCATGCTAGATTTATTAGGCCTAGATTGCTGTAATTACAGCCCACTCCAGCTTGTCATGGGCCAGTTGCGCTGTTTTCACTTGCTGTTTTTCGACAGCTACTCGTTACTAATTAATAATCTTAACTTATCCCAGGAGTGTGTTTGTCAATTGTGGAATGCATTTTCGTTATTGGGCCGGTTTGATACGTTTCTGAGTAGTAGTTCGTTATAGTAATTAATTATACACTCTACGCTATAATAAGATCGCCAGGTACGGTACTACTAGCTAATGAGGAATGTAAGAGAGTTAGTGAATGCATATAATAGATTGAGTTTCTTTTTTTTGTCTTATGTATTAATAGATTGAGTTTCTTATAGATTCATTCATATTAATATTACCAAAATAATTTTAATAAAAACTAGTGATATATGAGTTGTGTACATTTTTAGAACAACATTGGATACAATTTGCTTCAAATAATGAGAAAGAAAAAGTAAATTAGTAATGATATTAAAATAATTTTGTTCTAGTTTTATTTTATAATTGATTAGTATAATTTTGATAATGAAATAATGTTTAAAGTTTTTGATGTGGAATGGAAATTAAACAAATTATATACAAATTTATTATTTTACAGTATTTCTGTTCATATAAGGGTCAATACATTATAATAATTTTTAACAAAAAATATTAAAATTCATATTAAAATAAATTTTTACTGAAATTCGCAGATCAATCAAGAGAAGAACAAAAAAAATGAAAATGTAAGGTACAGATATTTTACTGTACAGTACTACCATTTTCACAAATTGGCAAAGCCAAGTCATGGGACTTTACTATAGATGGTATTTTATACCATTTTCACAAATTGGTAAAGCCAAGTCATGGGACTTTACTATAGATGGTATTTTATACCATTTTCACAAATTGGTAAAGCCAAGTCATGGGACTTTACTATAGATGGTATTTTATACCATTTTCACAAATTGGCAAAGCCAAGTCATGGGACTTTACTATAGATGGTATTTTATACCATTTTCACAAATTGGTAAAGCCAAGTCATGGGACTTTACTATAGATGGTATTTTATACCATTTTCACAAATTGGTAAAGCCAAGTCATGGGACTAGTCTATAGATGGTATCTTACTGTGCTACAGTACCATTTTCACAAATTGATAAAGCCAGGTTATGGGACATTACTATTATTAATAATATGGTATTTTACTGTACTACCATTTTCACAAATGGTAAATCCAAGTCATTGGACTTTTACAACGATAACAACAGCCAAACAAAGGGAGACGTGTTAAAGTTGCCTTTGTTAGACAAATGCTTTTATCAAAACATTACACCTCTGTGGGATGTCTCCATTTAAGGCAAAAAAAATATTGAATCGTTAAACGCTGGATGGCACATGATACAATGAATTTAAAACTGTTTGGAACAAACTGTTCTTCGAAATATTGTACATTTTAGAAAATATTGTTTCAAATTTTAGAGAAAGATGAGATTGTGGAAATATGTCCTAATCATGAACCATATGTTTGAATATTTTACTTTTTGCTTAGATTCTGTGGTTTAATCATGAAGGTATCTAATTGTATACATCCATGGTTAAATTATGGTCGTCGAAAGGATCTATTTTTTACTATATTATTAATGTAATTTAGGAAATGATAAATTTTGTTTTTTAGTTTTTGGATGACCTTTGAACTAGTTTCTGTTGTAGGGTTTCGTTTAGAGCTGTTAATACAGTAGTTGTGTATTTTGTATAGTATTCTTGTGGTTTCAGTTGTGGAGAATATGAAATATTAATGGCTGCCAAATAAGGCTGATTACCATGCATAAGCAAGCCAGTGACTAAGCAACAACTGAGAGCACAAACAGCCTGGCACTGATTAGGGATCACCTAAGAAAATCAAGGACATACTTAGAAATGTTCATGTCTGCATATTAGATGATACTCAGGGGAGAATTTTGGTTTTGTTGTAGTTTTGCTTTTCAGTATACTCTGTACAGTGGGTCTTTAAATATTGCATTGCTTAAATTGTTTTTACCTTCTATGTATTCTTTATTCAAATATAAAAGTCCTGTCCAAACTTGAAGAGTCGTATTACCGTGACGCTTGGAACTGGTACTGTAACGCTTTACATACGACTGTGGCGGTTAGAACCTTTACCGTGACTCTTGACGATATCAGTCACACACACAAATAGATTATAGAGCATGATATCTACACAGGTAGACATTGAAACAAATTGACATCGCATGTTTATGGATGATACTACCAGTACACTACACTACAGAAAATATTGTTATTTTACAGTACATATCTATTTCTTACTTGCCTAATATTGTAACAAAATTATAACCAAGGCCCGCTTTTTCAAAGAGTCAAAATACAGAGTCAAATACGGTAGATGTTACACCTTTTTAAAAGACATAATACATAGTTGTTGTTTGATGTTGTTATTTTATTATTTTATTTATTTATTTTATATATAAACTATTTCTTTTAATAGTTAATTAATTAAGTATAAATATGAATGGTGGTAGTCTAAAAATAGACTTTAAGCAGAGACCACCATTTGCAAAATAAAGAAACAATTGAAAAAACAAAAATTAAAAAAATAAATAGTTAAAAAATAAATGCATAACGTTTGTTATGTTAATCAATGCGTTTGTTAACTATAAAGTACCAGCACAATTTTGTATAATGTCCATGTGCAATACATTAATGTATTTTTAAATCATTAATATAATTAATAATAGTATGGTAGTCATATCAGTAACGTGCATAAATGCCTGTCCCCAGGTAAAAAATTTGTATTACGAAAAGTACAAACATTTTATGTTGAAACTGACGAAAATTTGAAGATATTGTAGGCCCTATTAAAAAAAAATATTTATGCAGTTTTCAAACATTGTAACAAGCTGAAACTACCAACATTTTAAGGTTGAAACTGACAAAAATGTTAAAATTTGAAGATATTGTAGGCCCTATTAAAAATAAATATTTATGCAGTTTTTAAACATTTTCTTCAATAAATAAATATACAACAAACATTTTAGCAATGTGCTGTGTACAGTAGTTGGCATTTCCTTTTTGGCCAAATAAAATAAACTATGAACTATCTATAAAACATCTAGTTTTATTCTGGGGATTTTTATTAATTTATTATTACTAATATAATAGAATTTTGAGTGGGTGTTTTTGTCAGATCCAGGGTTTATTTTGTAGAGCATTCATTTAAACATCCTAGCAGATGTTATTTGCAAAGCTTTAATAAACACATTTTAGGTTAAAAAGATTCGTTTGCAATTTGTTGATTAAAGAAAGTAGCGGTGTAATTCCTGAGAGCTTTGTAAATGAAGGTGGGCGTAGAAGGGTTAAATTAATATTGTCATTCGTATAGGTAGTGTTTATACAACACGCTGAACATTAATTATTTTCAGATACAGCCAACGAGAAGTCTGTTGTACAGCTTCGAACAAGTTACACGTATTGAGAATTGCTAAATGGCTACTACAGTATAGGCAAATCATTTGTTTTACTAAAGAAATCTACTATTAAAACTTAATATTATTTCTTTATGATGTTGATGCTCGCCTTTATAAAAAATTTGGTAGAATCCTTCTTTGAGGCATTCTTAATAAATGGATACTTTACCGAGAAACGAAAGATAAGTCTTAACACTAGGTCAACACAACATTTTGTTGGGTCCTGAATGTGTCCCTTTAATAGGAGTTCTACATGAGGTACTGTGTACATCTACCATATATCCTTTGGTATAAGCCCACTTTGGGTCTAATACCAACCACTGTACTTTAGATCTGATTTCACAAACAGGCATATCCCTGGGTATAGTCCCAGTATTGACTTTCGATCTGGATGTACAGGCCTCTTTCTAGCCAGTTCAGATGAGTTTTTACAAGAGATTACAATTTTTTTTTTTCCTGAATCAGGCTTTCCCCGAGTATAGTCCCACTTCCCAATTTCGTGTTCTTTGGGGGAAGGGGGATTATTCTAGAGGATACGGTATATGTTCTAGAATTCTCTATACTCTGCATTCGTCTCGAGAGTTTCATTTGTCACAGTTTTTGTATCTGGGCTCAATGTCACAGTAGCTATACTAAAACTTTATTAACCCTTGAAATTGTAAATTTGAACAGTTGTAGGATGTAAAGATAAAGTACAGAAATTGTCAACAACTTATGACCACATTTAATAATAATTGGTCCTCATAATCATCCTAAATTAGACTTTAGAATTTGATCTTGATTTGTTATTTGATAACTTATATCTTATCTGTTTATGAATATCGAATAATCATAAATTTAAAGGAGCCGTATGTATTAGAGATTTAATTTTCATTGTACATTTATCATATGGTGGGTAATCACATGAGCTTTATAATTGATTTGTTTAATATTTATCGGGTGAATATTAAAGCTCTGTCTACAGTATCAAACTAGTTTGACAAAAAAGTGTGATTTGCTTACATTATTATGGTAGTGATATGCTTAAATATGGTAGTGATACGATTAAATATGGTAGTGATATGACATCATGTCCATATATGGGCACATCACATATTTTTGTCGCATAAAGTTTGATAGTGTAGACAGAGCTTGATTAAACTTTTACTCTAGATCTGTTGTAAAATTTAACAGTTATATCTATTTAAAATATTTTCTTGGTGTTAAATATTAACATAGTGTTTTTGATTATTTGAATGTTTGTCCTAGTGATCTGGAGGTCGTGGGTTTGAGTCCCACCCGAGAGTTATTTTCGTCCATTTCAGTACATACAAGTTACAACAGCATTATTCTGTTTGTTCTGCATCCCATAATAGTATCTTCAATCCACATTTAATATGCAAACATTCTCGAAAACATCTTACATCCGCAATTAATAATAATCCATTAGCTCGCAACGCCTAAATTGATTTTAAAATGTAAAGTGCAAGTTGTTGCGAACCAGCCATCGCCTTTGCAATTATGCTGCCAATCAATATTAATATCACTCTTTACAAAGGACCCTAGAATGTCACGATTATTCATATTACTAGGCACGATAATTTCTGATGCATTTTTGCTGAATATAATAATAGACCAATCATGTAATGTACATTGTGGAGAGTGCAGACCAATCGCGTGAGACTGACCAACAATGGACTAAACATCCTTGTGTTGTGGTCACTGATTGACCAATTGTTTATTCTGCTTCAATTTCCATTAGCTCCTTAGACAATAGATGAATTACTCCTTTCAAGCATAGAGAAATTATTTATCTAAATATTTCCTCCATGTTCCAAGTATTAATTAATAAAAACAATGTGTTCAAGTATTTGTATTGGTTTTGTATGCAGAATGATGGAAATTATTCTTGCGGAAACTACTGTAGTATAGGATATTGATATTTTCTTTGAAAAGTTGCCGCTAAGAATAATAAAAGATAGATTGCAAAATTCAATTTGCTCGCAAAAGACGAGTTATTTTGAAAACTTATGAAAATTATAATTAAACGATTGATGCATAAAATTGCAACCATGAATCTAATTGGTTGTAGTTGTACCCTACTTTTAGAAGTAGTGCTTGTTCTCTGTATGTATTACGTTGCCATGCAGGAATGTCCAGTTACCTAAAATGCTAATGTAATTAATAAACATATTAAAAGTCGTGTTTCTTTTGTGTAATTAGTGATGTAAAATATAGAAAACGCATTTCAAATTTAAATAATTTATAGTAAATAAATTATACTGTATATATATACTGTATATAAATGTTTTTTTTTTTTACTGCAAGTGTGTGTTTTTTTTAATTAAAAATAATGATATCGTACCATACCATGAATGATGAGTGAATGTAAATAATTACCTAATATTTTATGCAATAATTACTGTACATTTGTCAGGGCATTATTGCAATATATTGGTCACTAGGGAGCCATGCTTTACATTCTGAAAGGGTGATAATGACAAGAAATATATATCTATATAAATATAGTTATTATTTTTTACTTTCTTTATTCTTTATTCTTTATTTCAAGCCAACAGTGTAAAACACCAATAACAGGTTGAAAATAAAATAACTAAACTACAGTATATATATAAATAAGCCAATATAAGTATATACAAAATGTGAATAAGATTATTTAAATAATTTCATTAATAATACATTTAAATTGAGAGAAATTACAGTTAAAGATATTTTTTAAAAGACATGAATTGTACAAAGACGAAAGTCTACAGAAAATACCATTTTTACAAACATTGACAGGAGAAAATTTAACATGAAGAAAGGGTTTACTACGAAGATTACGAACAGGAACATTAAAATAAAACAACGAAACAAGATGACAATCATATTATATGAAACCTACCGAATTGATTTACTGTACTTTGCTTATCGAAGTAATAATTACTTTTATTTTAAAATCTTTCATTTGTTTTTATATTTCAGAACGACGGACGGGCGTTTTGATTCAGCGTACGAAGGCAGAACTTTTGACCGTGAAAGGATTTATAATAATAATAGGACTGTTACAAACGTAGCAGATGATGATACGGACTCCACGACAAGTGGTTCTTTTCGCAATCGGCGGACTTATAATAACTTTTACTCACATTCCAGAACTGAAGGGAATTATGAAGGAAATTATTACAGTGGAAATAGGGAACAATACGCGCCAGGCTACGTCCGGTCAGAGCGAACAGAAAACTATGATAGTAGTACTAGAAAGAGTAAAAATTTAAGCAAATTGAGGACTAACAAGAGTAAGAGTGGCTCCTCTCACTCAGGTTCAGTTTCACGATCTCAAAGTTTTAGTCCTTCTCGAAGTCGATCACGGAGCCGGAGTAATAGTTCGGACTCTCGGAGTAGCACTAGTGACAATCGTTCACGGAGATCAAAAAGTAGTGATAAAGGAAGTTTAAATACGGATCATACAAGCTGTTCTGGAGTTAATAAACAATTTGGATTATGTGTTAAAAATTTACCCACAAGATCAACAGGTAAGGGAAAAAAAATCTGTGCTCATTTTGTAAAAATGTGTGTTTAGGACCAAAATTTCTATTCAAAGAACAAGGCAGTAAAAGCTCTACACTACCAAACTTTATGTGAAAAAAAAGAGGTGATGTGCCCATATATGGACATGATGACATCATATCACTACCATATTTGGGGATATCACTACCATACTTGGGCACATCACATTTTTTTTGTCAAACTAGTTTGATAGTATAGACAGAGCAAGATGATACCACGAGGATAGAAGCTTACATTTTCCTGTTTTTCATCATCACAGTCTCTATCTACCATACATTACTTGGGAATTTATTCATCACATTTGACACTTAATATTGGTATGGGGTGGAGGAATGATTGAATTACATTAAAGTTTCCACTTATTGTTAACTATCATAATAATAATCCATTTCTTTAAATTTTAAAGAAAGCATTCCTCAAAAAATAAGACAATTTATCTTAAATGATACTAAGCATATACAGTACTGGTAATGTTCTGGATTTTTGAATGCGCAGTACTTGGTAAAAATTACTGATCTTAGTACTAAAATGTAGCTGCCTGACATCAGGCCACCTTATCACATTAACACCTTAAGTACCGTGTTTTAATGTGTACATAACATTTTTGTGTACATAACCTTTTAAGATTTCCCCCTGTTAATGTTCAATTTATCATTTAACCTAGATTAGCTAGTTGCGTAGTTTTGCCAAGTAATGGCATACTTGACCTTTAGTTGAAGTGACGCGAAGAACGAAGTGAAAGTGTCGACATTGCCGCCGCATTTCCCTAAATCAGTGTTTCCTTAAACAGTGAATCATGTGATTTTAGTTGTGGGGATTGCAATAAAATCACTCTCTGTACATTTTAGGACTTGCTATAGCTCTGTCTACACTATCAAACTTTATGTGACAAAAAAATGTGATGTGCCCATACCAATGATATTATTGTTTATCACACTGTTTTTGTTAAACTAGTTTGATAGACAGAACCTAACATTAGTGTTATTGAGGAGGCAATGAGTTATATAATGCTTTCTACCGTAGTATGTGTCGTACTGTTTCTATTTCAATTACTGTGATATGAATAGTCTACTATTACTACTACTACTACGGTACTGTACATTTAGATATAGACATTTGTCAAAAGTTAAATATTTTTCAAAATTGTCTTGGTGAGATAACATACAGTAGAATGCATTTAAAATACTCACAAGAGAGACATTAAAAACATAACAAAAAGGTCAATATTGCAACAATTAAGATACCAAATTAAAAAGTTCTCTTCAATTTATTTTTGTTGTTTTTGCTAGAATTTAACAAATATAAATTTGGACTTTTTTTGCGTTATATTTGTATAAATCTGTAGTCTGAAAAAATAATGAAGATGAACAGAGGTCAAATGATATTCTCTAAGAAGGTCACTGTTACATTTAAAATTGGAAACATGTTCAACCTATTAAATTCAATTTACTGTAGATCCTGCATCAATATTAATATTCATTTATAAATTGTAATTTGGCCATAATTGATACCAGTTACCTGGCAATGTATTATTATTTAAATATAATTTTAATAAGTCTTGGAACACGATTAACATTTTCTGTTAAAGTGTACAATAAAATTTAATATAATATTTATGGTAGGGTTATATTAGTTCTTTAAATAGTTCATCAATTTTTATCAATACTTACAGTATAGAGATTTTACTGTTTGACAATTAAAATACAATTGTATGTAACTAAAGTCTGATGATAATGTTATTACAGTATTGGAAATGATACACCATACTTTGAATATTATTTTAAAATTATTAAGCAATTTGTTTGATAATATTGAATATTCTTAAGCTCTGTGTACACTATCAAACTAGTTTGATAAAAAATGTGTGATGTTCTCAAATATGGTAGAGATATGCCTAAATATGGTAGAGATATGCCTAAATATGGTAGAGATATGCCTAAATATGGTAGAGATATGCCTAAATATGGTAATGATATGATATCATCATGTCATTATGTTTTTTGTCACAAAGTTTGATGATAGTGAGCTTTAGTTTTAGTAAATAGAATTGTTGTACATTTTGATAGATAGAATTCATCATCTTCCTAAACTGTGCAGAACATTGTTTGAATATAGTAAGTCACACATGATTCAACCATTAGTAAACCATACAACTCAAATTTCCATTCATTTATTAAAAGCAATAGCTTTAATAGTATTATTCAACAAAACGTATTTTAAACAAAAAAAGACATATTTGGATTTAGAAATCTGTAAAATGCTGTGATTGTTACAGTCTGCAAGCTAAACATTTGATAATCAAAGAGGGAAGTACAACAGGAAGTGACTAAGTTGTACAAAAGAGAAATCTATTACCAACTAGCAGTAGGACATTAAGGTCAGCCTAGACATAGTCTATTGACCTTAAAAACCACAAAATTGTGTTCTTTAGGCCTAGAGGGCTTTGAGCTCTACAAAATGGAATTGTTTAAAAAACTAAAGCTCGGTCTACACTATAACAAACTTTATGTGACAAAATAAATGGGATGTACCCATAAACATGATGCTATCATATCATTTCCTTATTTGGGTATATCACTAACATATTTGGGCACATCACACTTTTTGTCAAACTAGTTTGATAGTGTAGACAGAGCTTTAGCAAAGCTAAATTTATAATGGTGAATCGATGTATGCATTAATTCATTCAAACTGATCTGATCAATAATTTGATGCCATTACTGATTACTGATGAGATAATACAACGTTCTTTGTTGCTGGCTGTACATTCCTAAACCTTTTGTTTTCTTTTTAAAAAGACATGAAAATGTTATCCTTATATTTTTACAATATTTTAAAACTTTTTTTGTGAGTTGTTTTATACCAGCAGAATAAATAAAAAAGAGAAAATCTTATTATTCAATAGGTAAAATGTTGAGTACCACTGAGTGAATGAAAGAATTTTTGATTTAGAAAAATAACTTTAAATACATTTTCATAGAATTATGTTAATCATTTCCTCGAAGTTGTAAAATTTCAAATAAACTTTTTAATAATTATTAATTCCATTAAATAATGAATTTTCATCTTCACACTTGCTATAATTTTCAGTTGGAAAAAATACTGTAATTGTTTTTTGACACTTTTTACAAAATATGTCATAAAATGAATGATTAATAATCTAGCTATGAAACTGAATCAATTTTATTTATTTTTTTAGATACAAGTATTAAAGATGGATTATTTCATGAATTTAAAAAGTTTGGTCAAGTTACAGCGGTCACAGTGCAGGGCAGTGCGGACGATAGGTTTGGCATTGTGTTCTTCAAAAGGTATTTTCATTTCCAACATTTCAGTTTTTTTTTTAAATGATTAAAGTTGTAAAAAAAGATTTCGCAGATAATGAGATACTTTGATCAGTGGGTCAGAAATAGAATTTCTCTCAAATTTACCCAATGACCACATTCTAGATCATTTTAAATTTTCGTCAGAAGAGTGAATTAATAATAAACAAAGTATTTTCATCATTTTTGTGAACTCTGACAATAGGTACAGTAATTTGGTAAATATATGGATATGGTCAACTTAAAGTGGTAAAGAACTGTCCTCCATAACATGAAAAAAAATTAAGATTAATAAAATCAGACTTCATTAAATACCTTAGGCCATTTTGCAGTTTTAATCAAGTTATTCACTAATTATTCACAAAAATTGGAAATGTTTTAGGGGGACAATATATCTTTATCTTTCAAAGATTAGATTATTATTGTTGGACATTGGAAGCTATGGGACCAGCTTATGAACCCACACCAACCACGGTACCAGCCTGTAAAAAAAAAAATAACCATTGTTTGTTTTTTATTTATAAAGATCTGAAGACATGGAAAAGGCAATGCAGACCTCAAAAGGAAAACTTTTCTTTGGATCAGAAATGCGGTTAAATGCATGGGATGGTCCAGGTAAGATCTACTGGACTGAATGTCTTTCTTGGCCTAAAGCTCTGTCTACATTATCAAAAAAGTGTGATGTGCCCAAATATGGTAGTTGATATACCCAAATATGGTAGTGATATGACATGACCATGTCCTTATATGGACACATCACATTTGTTGTCACATAAAGTTTGATAGTGTAAACAGAGCTTTAGAAAGAGCGAGATTTATAAAGGCTATTGACTATAAAAAAAGAGTGTAGTGCTGTATGCATGAATATCTTCAAGACTGACCAAACCATGTGACTGAAAATGTTATTATAAAAATATAAATCAAACAGTTGTTTAATCAAATTGTTATTTATAGAATTAAAGGTGAGCTCCAGGTTTAAAATTACAATAAACCTTATATTACGAATGGTTACAGTAGTATAGCAGTGAGCACCACAATTCATGTTTTGCTTCTCAACTGTCGAAAAATAAGTAATTATAATAATGTCGATAAACACTATATAAATGTTGCAAATAAACAATGTGACTTTCAATCATTTACATATTATATAGCTTAACTTTCCTTGAAAACTGTGATGAACACAGTTTTAAGTACCACACTGTGTACAGAACAAAATGAATTTAATGATTCTATTGCAGTTAATAATGCAGTCATTCTTTTTGCAGTAACGTGGGATTTTAGTTTGTTTTAATGTAGAAGTTTATGAGTCAATCACGGCAATAAACAATGTGTGATTACACCAAAAAAGCTTGCTAAATAATTGAATAAACAGATTAAATAGTAAAGAGAACAGATAATATTATATTTGTCAATCAAAAGACAAATTACTGGGAAAATGACAATGCTGTGGGTATCAATCATTGGCTGGAAATACAAATAAAATAAGCACAAAGCGAAGTTTAAAGATAAAGTAAAACAGTCAGAAAGAAATTGCAGAGTTTTCAGGTAACTAACAGCAACTAACCCATATAAAAATATCCTATCTCTTACTGTAAAGACTAATAAATTCTCTTTTCTTTCTTAAAGATGTTGGTGTAGATGAGAGTGACATTCGTTACTATGAGAAGGAGATGGATGAGTACCACCCACGAGCGACGCGGACGCTTTTCATTGGCAATTTAGATAGGACGGTATCACGTGATGAACTCGCAGAGGCGTTCCAAAAGTATGGGGATATTCTTGTAAGTGGAATCATTGAACAAATAAATAATGATGACGATTGTTCTATTTTTATGTCTGCCAGCAATCTCTGGGCTTTGTAATTGTATATACATAATAATTATCTGGTAATGTTATGGTTATTTCCAAATGTCACACTTATTTTTAATCTTTATCTGATAGGAAATTGAGATTAAAAAGCCTCACGGTGCCCAACCTTTTGCATTTCTTCAATTCTCCGATATCGATAGTGTTGTGAAAGCAAGAAAGAACATGGACGGCGAGTTTGTTGGGAAGAACAAAGTGAAGGTATGACCATACTGAGACCATTTGTTAGTTGTCAAACTCTCTTGTTGTTGGCTGTACCATCTTTTCTCAAATCTGTAGTGTGTTTAGGCCTTTTTTTCAACCTTTAGAATAGCAATGTCTTAGTTAAGTCAAAGATGCTCTCCAGGTGGAATGCCATCCTGAAATGAGTAGTAGTAATTAGCCTTGTTTATTTTATTTCATTTATATGTAATTTTTACTTTCTATGGACCAGAGATTTCGAAATATGAATGAATAACTAACATAAAAAACAAAATAAATTGTTGGTCATTTGTTATACTGTCTAAATCTTCCGCTCAGTCAAATGGTTATTAAAGACTTTTCAACTGCTTAAACGTATTGTATTTGAATGATCGCCACTTGCCAAATGCAGCGTGTATTGTATGAATATTTGGATATTTCTAATACTGTCTCAAATTACAGTTAACTAAATGTCATATGCAACAACCTCCATCTCCCCTCCATCTGACCATTTAGTATAGAGATGCCACCAAATTAAAGGAGCTGAGTTGGATACAACGTATTTTGTCTAAAGCTCTGTCTACAAACTTTATGTGACAAAAAAGTGATGTGCCCATATATGGATATGATGATGTCATATTACTACCATATTTGGGTACATCACACTTCTTTGGTCAAAATAGTTTGATAGTGTAGACAGAGCTTTTCAAATAATGTGTACATTAGTAGACTAAACCGTATTTGATAAACATTACACCTTTACATTACAGCTTGGGTTTGGAAAGAGCATGGCAACGAATTGTGTTTGGTTAGACAACTTACCTCATAATACAAGCGAAAGTTTTCTTTATAAACTTTTCAACAACCGGTTTGGCTCTGTATCTCGTGTCACATTTGAGAAGGCGTTTCCCAAAGCTTTGGTCCACTTTCACAACATGGACTGTGCTCAGAAAGCTGTCGTTGACGTGAAGAGTGGTCGCTTACATATATCTGGAAGAAAATTAAAGGTATATGCTTGTAATTTGATTTTCATTTATTAATTTCTTTAAATCTGACTTATTGTACTTAATGTAAATCTACATAATAGTAAAATAAAACCGATTCCATTTGGTAACATGTTTTCATTGCGTTATTATAATTTTTTTATTACTAAAGCTTGGTTCCCACTAGAACGTAACGCAAGGACGTAAACGTAACGCAAGGACGTAAACGTAACGCAAGGACGTAAACGTAACGCAAGCGTTTTAACCAATGACAAGCGAAGTTATAGACAGTTAGCAATCACAAGCGAATAAGCCATCGCTTGTGATTGGTCGATTCACTTGCGTTGCGTTACTTCCTTGTGTTGCGTTGCTAGTGGGAACCACGCTTTATGTTGCACAACTATCATTTCACTCATTTGATGCTTTTGTGTAAATTATGTTTCAGACTATAATAATAATGTTAGTTTTTTATAGCGCCTAATACAATGTTTCTAAGCGTTTTACACCAAAAAAAATGATCAATAAAATATCCTAAGATAATAATAATAAATTTATACCACCGTTAACTGGAGAAAATATTTTGTACATAATCTTTAATTATTGCTTTTACAGTATCTATACATTAATGTTTCTGAATCTTGTTTAGGTGGATTTTGCAAGTAGAGAATGTCAGGAACTCTTCTACGACCAAATCCAGCGTACGGTTCCAAATTTTACTGATAGAAGTCGAGAGACATCACCTACTGGTTCCTACACAAGATTCTTGAACAGAGAAACAACAACAAGGTACCAATTCGATTATTTTACAGAACATAATTTTATCCACAAAAAAAAAATCTTGTATTGTGTCACGTCTAGCTATGTTATACACAGTTATTTCAATGAACTATAATATCTAATATGGGATGGCTGTTGCTGTCAGAAGCCACAATACTTGTGTTTAACATTGCTAGACATAATACTGCTTGCATATATGTCACACATGTGCTTGTTAAAAAAGACTATTCAATCTAAAAACAGAGATGTTACTTTTATAGTGAATTTCGTGGAAGCGGCAGCACGTCTGGTCAGTTTGAGGGTCGACGAGGAAGTCGGTCAAACAGTTACTTCGGAAGTAATTCAAGAAGTGGATCTTTGGAAGAAGGTGGTCACTTCTCAACGACCTACTCTGGAAGTGGCAATGGAAATGGTACTGGATCGACAGCTGGAACCTTCTTTAACAAACAGGGGAGTTTTCCTGATGACTACAATTCAGGAAGTGGTAGTTATGACCCGGATGACTCGTATGAGAAAGAACTGAGGGATTACGGGCATCATCAGCGTGAAAGACACGAACAACAGTACAAGGATGGCACGCCAAAGAGGTCATCTAAAGATAGGTAAGGTCAAAACATATTTGTGAGGTCTTACCACAAAATGAGTCTCAACAATGTTGAGATCAAATCTAGAAAGTCAATAAAAATAAATCTCTGAAATTTATATTTTCAAGAAACCCTAAACTTTATAATAACATCCATTCAGTAAAAATGTGTTTCATCTTTTTCAAATTTGATCTGTTCAAAATAATTTTAACAATATTACATACTTTTAAATTCCAAATCCTCACAAATCTAGATATAATTATCCAAGTTTTAAAGGAAGTTAAAACATATAGTATGATTTGTAGAGTGCTACTATTCTGTCTTTCTCGATTCCTTCTGTAGAATATAAAGTCCTTACATTCAGATCTTTCTTTCATTCTTACAGATCATTTGATAGAAGTCGTAAACGAAGAAGTGTTAGTGTAGACTCTCGGGATTTACATTCTTCTGATAATAGTCTACAAGACTATCGTAGCCGAAGCAATTCACCTGAATTTTGCGATTCAAAACGTGCACCACGCAGTACAGTTTCTGTTCAAAGAAAATCAAGAAGCCGGTCTCTTTCCCCAATTGGAAGCATAATCAATAAAAAGAAATATCAATTGGATAGTATTGAACGATCAGTTATTGATTCCGATAGTGCTATTTCAAAACGTGGAATATACCGGAAGAAAGATAAAGATTTTGAGGACTCAGTTTTTAATGATAAATATCGTAAAAAGAGCGGACTGCAATCTGTATTGGATTCTAAATACAAAGACTTGAAACCTGAAAAATTACGAACAGGTAGATTAAAAGATGCTATTGAGGAAACTGTGCGAGCAAATATGAAAAGAAAGGAATATGAAGAAATTCGATCTAAGCGTGTACAAGAAATGTTAAAGAACGATTCGATAGAAAGTAGTTTATTAAACGAGGGTGGTTACGATTCTGACAGATCACTAAAGAAATTGGACAATGAAAATCAGTTGAAACGTCGAAAACTTGATTCAGATAAAAACAATGATACCAAACTGCTAAAAAAGGATGATACGCGAATTAATCGTTTAGTGAATCACTCGGATCGAATTGTTGAGGAAAAAACATTTAAAGACAATGAAAATGCATTAAGGACTAATATTATTAGCATGAACATAGCGAAATCAGCAGTTAACAGACCAACTTCTGGGGATCATAACATTCCAATTAAAATTAAGTCCGTTCTCTACGATAAGAGATTGGTAACGGAGAAATATCGTCTTCAAAATACAAAACGTGAGGAAATTTTATCAGAGAAACCAAATAAAAAGGAACTTGTGAATAAATTCATGAGGAGTTTACGAACTGATGATGTGGATCCAGTTGAAATGGGACTTGAAGACATTGACATCGTGAAAGAGGATAATAACATCATGAAACAAAGAAACATTCTTATTGATGAAAAGTTAAAACATGTTGACAAACATTATAAATCATCAAAAACGGAAAGTAAATCTCCGAGAGAAAAACATTCAAAGACTACAAAGTTTCCTTTTGAAGATAAAGTAATGTTAACACATTTGTTAGAATTTGGTGAAAGTAACGGGAGTGGCAGTGATCCTGAATGCCCCTGTTCTGATGACGAACACTTCATCAAAAGGGACTTGTTTGATCAATCTCGATCATCAACTCGAAAGATTTCGTTGAAGTCGAGCAACATTCCAGATCACAATAAACCGGCCATTGACAATAGTCTGAGTTACCGAAAACAAATGGAACAATTACGGCAACAACAAAATAAAGACGATGGAAGCTCAGAAAACAAGTTATCTGTTAACACGGAACAAACTAACTCTGGCCCTCTTAAGGATAATAATACTGTGGATGATATTGTTTGGACATTGATACGACTCTCGCCAGTAGAGCATATGAAGAAAAAGCCTCGTAGAATATCTGATAATGCATTTTACCAGCCTAACGAGGAGAGTTTTCACAAAAGGAGTTATCGACCACGTCGGAGCAGTGAAGATGAAGAACCTGAATCTAAACCCACTGATATACCAGTATCTGTGAAAGTTGATGTTGTAAAATCAGACAATGGTAGACCGGTTGATCCTAGATTAGAACCTAGGGAACAAAGGTTGCCGGTTCGGCGTGAAATTCAACTTACACCAAAAGGAACTACCATCCCATTGAGTGTAACTGTACCAGAAATTGAGTCACCAACTGCTCTTACACCTATTAGTCCAATTGCAGACCAAAATTCCCAGCAAGCATTGGCAGACAAAGGTCATAGGCCAGGAAATGAACCAGTCAGCAATGTTACTGCGCATATGAAACCTGTTGAAACAGATTCTGAAATGTCAACAGGATTGAACTATGATAAAGGAATTAATGATAGCAATATGGCAAATTTACAAGGACGGGTTACACCTGTTCATGATGAACCTTTAATACTTCCTGCAGTGTCTTCACAAGATATTCAGAGGGACCAAATGAGACGAACTCATCAGTTTGCAACAGAATTCCACCATAATACAAGTCACACAGCACAAAAAGAGAGCTTATGCTCTCCTTTGTCAATTACTGGTCTGACTGATTCAATTCATTCAGCCCATGCTAAGTTTGGCTTCTCTAGAATTCCTGATGTTCAGGACAAAACAATGGACAATGCATTCTTGCAACCAACATCATTTGAAGCTAAACTTAGCACATTTACTTTACCGAATTCTTTACGAACTTCTGTTCCATCATTGTCTGGTGAGAACAAAACAGAGCCATTGTCTACTAGGATGATGGCAGAGAAAGGTTATCGAATTAGAAAGAAATCAGCTGTACCATCAACTGAAGTGTCAACGTCAGTTGTGACGACTACCACAGCTATTTCAATAATGTCTACCACAACTGTAACAAATTCTACACCTACAGAAATTGCAAAGACATCCACAATAGAGACAACACCTGTTAAAGAGGATGGAGAAGCTAGGGGTCGCAGAATTAGTATCTTTGATCAAGATTCAGCTCGGCTAGCACATAGCACACAGAGATTCAATCGCAGACCTTCTCTACCGGTAGGAGAGAAGTCGCCGACAGGGTTTTATACAGGTTTAGACCCTTTAGGAAGACGAATCCATCATCAGAATGTGTCCTATAATCCTAAAGGGCTGTTACCACATGCCTCTTCGAACTTAACTTCATCTGTTTATTCTGTCACTAGCAGTGTGCCTTTACAACGTGACTCTCTACCGAACAATTTACATGATCCGAGACCTTTAAAAGGAACTATCAACAATTATAACATGGTTCAGTCTAAAGAAAAACCAGTGATTTTGTCGGACTCACAAACTGAAGACAGTAATGTCTTATCAGGAAAACCAGTTGCTCCTTACACACCTGTAAAGGTTCATACCGTTGAGGAAAGACCACAACTGAAAGATCACAGAGATTTTGTAAGAATATCTGCTGCTGTTCCTAATCAGAAGTCTGAAACAGCCGAACCAACTCCATCAGCAACTTCTTTTGATTCTGTGTTGCCGAAACCAACAAAAGAGATGGAGACACCACAAATTAAACAGGAACCTGCTTCTGATGATGTGTTTAAGAAGAGTTTAAGTAACATACCAAATGTTGTGAAAGAAGAAATTAAGAAAGAAATTACAACTTCGTGTATCAGTGGTCCATCTTTACCAGGAAAAGAGGAGAATGAGTTGCCATCTCCAAAGGAAATTAAGCCAGATACAACAATGGCCAAGTTACCCAATGAAAGTGCTCAATCACCGCCTGTTGTGACAACAAGTCCAGAGTCTGTACCATTGAAATCTATCCTTAAGAAAGACAAAACTGATTATTCTGTGCCATCTGGTCCAGTTTCCTCGAAATCCACTGATAGCAAAACTGATCCACCACCTGAAGTACCAGTTAAGAAACCAAAAGATCAATCTCTAAAAAGAAAAAGGTCACCGAGTCCAATAGGAAAAGCAGCAAATTCTAATTCTAAAGCCAGTCTGTCAATGAAAACCCAAAGTAAAATATCAACCACTGGAAAACCAGTTGCGAAGAAGTCCAATAAAATAACCAATCCGGACAGTAAGATTGATAAACCAATTGGAAGTGTAAAGAAATCTGGCGTAAAAATAAATAAGGACAAGTCGAGCATTACTACAAAAGAACAAAGCAAACTAAGTACTATTGGAAAAGATAAATCAAACACAGTTGCTAAAGATTTATCAAGTAAACAATTTTCTAAAGAATCTAAACCATCGATAAAAGAATCTACTAAAGCAACTAACATGAAAGATGTTAAAGACAATAACAAGAATGTTTCTACTGCTAAAGAGGGAACAAAAACAACAGTTTCAAATAAAGACACTTCAAAGACATTGACTAAAGATTCTATTAAACAATCTGCTAAAGATACTGGAAAATCTAGTACAGTTACTAAAGAATCTAATAATAAGTCTAATAACACAAATAAAACTCTAAAAGAAAAGAAATCAGTAAGTGAAACAGAGACTAAAGTAGCAAAGCATAATAAGGATGCAAGTAAAGAATATGTTACCAAGCAGGAAAAGAAAGAATTAAGTAGTGTATCATTAGATAAAAAGAAAGATGACGCTAAGAAACCTGAGATAAAAGAAAAAGACAATAAAACCAAGTTGGCTCCATCTAAAGGAAAAAAGAAAGATATCAAGGAAAAGATAAAGAAAGAGAAAGTAGAAGATCCTGACGAAAAGCCACATTTAGAAAAAGAAACAAAACCAGTTAAGAAAAAGGTTGAAGAGGAGGTTAAGCTTACAAAAGCATTAAAACATTTAAGTGGAAAATCAAAGAAACCAGGAGATAGGAAAGTAAAAGATGAATTTAAGAAAGAGGAAGGAAAAGTAAAACATCAAGAGTCAAAGGTGAAGGAAGACACAAAGGTCAAAGTTGAATGTAAAGTGAAAGAAGAACGAAATATAAAGGATGATTTGAAATCCAAGAAAATAAAGAACTCAACCAATAAAGTAATAAAACCAAAGGAAAAGAAACCACCAGTTCCAGAGGTTAAGAAAAAGATTCTTCAGGTTTCCGACATCTATTCTGATTCAGATGATAGTGATTCGGACTCTGAAATTAGAGACATTTTAACTCCGAAAACTAAGAGAGAAGGAAGAACAGTCATATATGACTCATCAGATTCAGATGAAGAAATTCCACCAGTTCAGGAACCTCCTCCAAAGAAGACAAAAGTAGTAAAAAAGAAGCAAGTAAAAGACAAGGAATACTTATTGGATGTTAAACCTAAGGGTGTCAAATCTAAAGAAATCCAAGAAAAGGATAACAAAAAGGAACCACAAAAGAAGAAGAAGGTAGATTTGGAAATGACATCGGAAAAGCCAATAAAGAATACTTTTAGAAATAAGGATGATGCAAAAGAAAGCAAAAAGAAAGATGAGAAGAAAAAATCAAAACAAGAGAAAGAGTCAGTTGTCCATCAACTGTTAGAAGAGAAAGAAGTAAAAGATGATTCTGATAAAGAAAAAGTAGTTACAGAAAATATTGATGATCATCTATCAGATATTGATACAGGTGTTTCAGAAAATGAAACCAATCTAAAAAGTAAGAAATTAGACAAAGAGAAGACAAAGAAAAAGGTAAAGAAAGCTAAGAAAGACAAAATAATTACCGAACCAATTGACAACAAGCATTCAAAGAAATCAAAGAAATTGAAGAAGAAATCTACACCAACTGAAGAGAGTAAGCCAGTGGAACTAAATGAGCAAGAGCCCATTGCTGAAGAAATTCCAAATAAAAGGGACTTTATCAGTGATGTAGAAGCAAATGAGTTTGAAGACTCAGACCGTTTGATTATGTCTATTGATGATGAGAATGAATCAAACTTAAAAATTGATGAGGAACTAATTGATAAGATTGAGTGTCCTAAAACTCCAAATGTGTCTCTGTCTGAGCCTGAACCATTGAAAGATGATGAGGAACAGCAGGTAGAAGAACAACCAGTTAAAGAAAAGAAAAAACAAAAGAAGAAAGAAAAGAAGAAGCTTAAATTAGAAGAAACTGAATGTAAAGATTTTGATATTGATGAATCATTAGAAGATTTAAAACCACTTTCAATTGATGATGAATTGAACATTGCTGAAGATCTCCCTCACGGCGAACATATAATTCAAGAAGAAGAACATCATGATCCATTAGAGGATGAAAGAATTGAATTAAAAGAAGAAGAGCAATTATTCCAATCAGATGAAAAACCTTTCGATGATAAGGATCGACTGTTTATTGAAACTGATGAGAAACCTGAATTGCCAGATAGTGGTCTGTATGCAGAATGTGACTTAAAAGGAACCGGCGATCTCACAATCGTAGAAGAAACAACTCCAAAATCTGAACCTAACAATGTTTATTCAAATTTTGAATCGATAGAAGCACAAGACACAAAAACTAGTGTTACAGAACCAGTGATTAAATCTGCTCAGGAAACTGACAGTGAGCCCGCTAGAGAGGATGCAGTGAGAGGTAAAAGTAAACCTAAAAAGAAATCTAAATCCGGGAGAAAGCCAAAGAAATCACAAGCTGAGAAAAAAGCAGTAGAAGCTGCTTCAGAACAACCTTGTCAAGAGGAACTACCTGCTGTTCTTGAAATCCAACAGCCAAATTTGTTTGAAGAAGAATCAAATACAAAGGAAAATGTAGATAATGTTGTAGCAGAATCATCTAGTGCGATTTCTACTGATGTCAACTCTGTTGAATTAGCCACAAGATTGATTGAAAATTTTCCAGACACGATTCAAACAATTCAAGAACCATCTAGTGTAGACACTTCTGGTATGGTTGACTCAAAACTTAAAGAGAATGAAACACTTGCTGCTAAAGAAGAAGCAAAGGAGGAGGTATTAGATGCAGTGAAATGGATGGAGATTGAAATGGACTACCAAGAACCATCATTTACAGCTCCAAGTGAAACACAAGATGCATCAGAAATAATTCCAATTGAACAATCTATTGAAGCAAAGCCAGAAAGAGTTGAACCCCCTATTGTGGAAGAATTACCAGAACCAGTGAACGTGCCAATCAAAGTTGATGTTCCTGAGGAAAAACCAAAAAAGAGAACTCGTGGAAAAGGTGGCAGAGGAAGTAAATCAAAGCCTACTATAATGGAACTGATGCAAGAGAAACCAATTGCCATTATTGAAAACCCATTAATTGCAGCACCTGCAGGAATCAGTGTTGATGCACTACCAACACCAGGCAGTCTTCCTCCTCCTGCTGAACCAGCTACAGAAAACAAACATGTGGCAGTAGATACCTCTTTGCAAGATACTCA
Organism: Antedon mediterranea; assembly: GCF_964355755.1. Lineage (NCBI taxonomy): Eukaryota > Metazoa > Echinodermata > Crinoidea > Comatulida > Antedonidae > Antedon > Antedon mediterranea. Next base: position 32,186,143 of record NC_092672.1, read on the forward strand.
TGACAACAATTTAACAATTGATACAGAGGTTAAAGAGACTAAACCAAATGTTAGGAGTTCTGCTAGGAGGAGTATTGATCCTTATGATTTTAATGAAGAAGACACAAGTTATCAACGAAAAGGAAGGCAAGGAAAATACAACAATTCAAAGAAACAAACCGAGGCTGCAATAGATTCTGAACCAAAATTGACTGAAACTGTAAATTCTGAAAACAAAGTTCCAGAGGATCCTTATGAGTTTAAAGGAAGTCCAGCTGAGGAAAAAGAGAAAAGTTCTCCAAGCAAAGCAACACGCAAGCCCAAGACACCGACAAGACGTCCAACTGGGCGTGCTAGTAGAAGTCGTAGTGCTTCTCTTAAAGGAAAAGATCTAAAGGCAAAGGATGAACTACTAGCTGAACCATTATCTGAACCTCTACCTGCATCACCAAAACCTGACACAGTAGCAAAGTTGCTTCAAAGAGAAGCAAACCAAAATGCAATTTCCTTTGATAGTGGAAAAAAATTGTCATCATTACCTTCTGGAGCACGAGTACCAATGGTTTCTAATCCTGCTGTACCATATATACTTAACCCATCACTTGCAGCTTCAATGGCGCCGACAATTCCAACAACACTGTCACAAGGACTTGTTCCAGGACCAACTCAAGCCATTACTTCTCAAATTCCAACAATTCAATTGACTTCTTCAGCTGTTCCTGCACCACAAGTCACTATCCCATCTAAAACAAACACCCAAGAAAACCTGCTCACAGCTCAACTGATTTCAGCACCTATAGTAACTCCGGTTCCAACACAACCTGCAATGGTTTGTCCTGTTTTACCTGGTAACATTAGTTTCCAAAACAGTAAGTCTCAAGAAATGGGCACAAATATCGCTTTGACTCCAGCACAGCAAGGACCACCACCTAAGAAAACTAGAGGCAGGCAACGTAAAAAAGATGAGACTGCTCAAAAGCTGATACAACAGCATCAACAGCAGCAGTTGCTACAGCAACAACTGCATCACCTGCAGCAGCAACAACAACAGCAGCAGCAACAGGAACAACAAACGCAAGATTCATTGCCAACAAAAGCAGAAACCATGCAACATCAACCACAAATTGCTTTAACAAGACCACCAGTACAACTAGGAATACCACTACAGGTCCATGTTCCCCAGCACCCTCAGCAGACTATCAAACCAACACATTTAAGTCCAGCACCAGGTGTAGTTGAACCAGCAGAGAAAGTGGGTTTTGTTACCGAACAACCCCGAATATACCAGACAGGACTCGCAAATTTGACTGCTCAATTGCAATCATTTTCTGTTCCAACATCAGTGACAGCTACAACTTATGCTGCAGCTAGTGTTCTACGTGAGAGGTTAATGCTGACAACTTCAGCAGCAAATCCGACTAAGGGTCGAGAGAATACTAAAGTTGTCACGTCACAGATGCAGTATGTACCTGGCTATGCATTGTCAACATCAGCATCGGATGTAAGAGCAAAGAATGAAGCTCACCACGGAGTAATCCAAGCAAATAATGACTATGTATCTCAGGAAAGGAAAGAACCTCACCAAGTAGCTCCGCCTGGTAGAGCACCACATCCTAACGTTCATGTAGTTGGAGGACCTCTATACTATATTCCACCAACAGATAGTGTGTCTATAAGGCCATTAACACCTGGTTTTCCACAGCAAATGGTACCACCTGGAATTTTCCCATACCGATTATACACAGGTGTTGAACATCTGCCACTTTCATCTCCTGTCGGAAACATACCATCACCTCGAATGCCAATTCCACCAGTGTCCTCTCCAGGACTTTCACCAAAAATAATTTCTCCGAATTCACAGTTAACACATAAAAGAGGCACACCACCTGTTTCATTGACTGAGAAGAAAGATGATGATCCAACCAACAAAGCTGGTCATATCACCGTGCCAGGCATGCCACTAACAAGAATTGGTGCAATTGGATATTCACCAAGGATACACCATATGCCGCCTGTGATAACAGAGCCACACCTGAGCACGCCAAAAGTCACAGAACAACAAGTTATGTTGAACACTACAGACATGTATAAGATTCCTGCTGGTTACCATCCCGGTGAAGGGCATCCCAACGATCCTCATTCACAAGCTAGGAGGATTCCACCACCAGGTATGGACTCAACTGGTCCACATCCAGTTCACAACAGGATACCACCACCGCCGGCTTCATCACCTATGCAGAGAAAACAAGATCATCTTGGAAACATAATTTTGGTGAGTTGACCTTCTGTTCTTACCCCAACGGTAGTATAAAGAATCAGTAGAAATAATGCTTGCTTTGAACAGATAATCAGCTCCACAAACTCTCCTGGTTTTATACTAACTTATTCCTTACATTTGTTTGCAGAGATACCCTATAATGTGGCAAGGAGTTTTAGCCTTGAAGAATGAGACAGCATTTATCCAGATGCACTATGTATCCGGTAACATGGATGTAGCTGGTCAGGCTCTAAATCAGACCATGTCAATGGAGGAGGGATCGCCACCGTTGAGAGTAGCTCAGAGGATGAGATTAGAGCAATCACAGCTGGATGGTGTTGGTAGAAGAATGAAGGTAGGTACAATGGATGTGAATAAAATCTACTGTTCTCACAGTCTAGAAACAAGAATCTTGAAAACTGAATTATAAACTAATATTACTTATAAGGACTAAAAAATAAACAGTATAAAAGTATATGTTAATCTTATACAGCACATAATGCTCAAAGGTTTTACATTATTACACTGGTCGTTGGATCAAACACGTATGGACTGCTACCAGGTACCCATTTGTACACCTAGGTGGAAAGGGGCAAGTAGTGTCTCAAACCTCAGATCCTGCGATCAGAAGTCCAACATCCAACACTGTCCTTCACGCTCCATATGCAATTTACTTTTTTTTATTGAATTGAATAATAATTTTAAAACTAATTTCCTATTATTATATCTTACAGGTTGAATCAGAATGTTGTATTTTGATTGCTTTGCCTTGCGGAAGAGATCACCAGGACGTAATGTCGCAGACTGGCGCCCTCAACACCGGATTCATCACCTATCTCCAACAAAAACAAGCCGCTGGAATTATCAACGTGCCTCACCCTGGATCTAATCAGGTTGGTGTAAATTTGAAAAAAAATCATTGTTTTTATCACGACCTCGTTTTAATAAGTGATTTCTTATTGTGTGAGTTGTCCAAACAACTAGAAAACTAGTCGGGAAAATTCCAGGTGGTACCATTTCAGGTGTCAATGGCCTTATGGACACAACATAGACAGAGAGACTAAGGTTATGGATTTGGTAGAACCCTGTCTGCCTCATTTAATATGGCAGTAAATTTTCAACTCATTAAATATTCTCCACCATCCAACTCGTAAGGGGATGCTTTTGATACCCAAGAAAATATCGCCGTAATTGGGCTTTTCCCTAAATAGAAGTTGGTCGTAGGGTTAAAACATGCATTTTCTCTTTTTTCATGCAAAAGTTATTGAGTGCCACAGAGGAGGCTTCTACTCTATTCAGAAAAACATCAGAAATACTGTACTGTACTCTAACAAAGTATTGTTTTATTTTCTATTTAGCCTGCGTTTGTGGTACATATATTTCCACCATGTGAATTCACGCAAGTTCATCTAGCACATGTAGCACCGGATTTCTTTCGAGACATCGCAGATCTTGCTCATCTAATGATTGTCATAGCAACAACGTGATACTAAATAGAGACGTTGTAGAGAATTTATTGTAGAAGATTTGAGAGACTAATTTGAAAAGATATTTGAGAGACTACAGAGTAGTTTATTTTTAATCCAAAGATGTATATACAGTTCTACAGGAGATGTATCTCAAGAAATCAGAGATTATAAATAATAGAAGATTATTGTACAATTTAAGATTAACTGTGATGTTGAATTAAGAGATTAGCACCTGTAATGGGGCACATGCATTGGCCACCTGTAATAGCCAAATGTATTGGCCACCTGGAGTAGTAAATGTATTGGCCACCTGGAAGAGCCGCATATAGTGGCCACCTGGAATAGTCACATGTATTGGCAACCTGAAATAGCCACATGTATTGGCCACCTGGAATAGCCGCAGGGATTGGCCACCTGGAAGAGCCACATGTATTGGCCACCTGGAAGAGCCAAAAGGATTCAATAATAAGTTTGCCTACCTGGAAAAAGCCTTATGATTTATAGCCAACTATAAACAAGCACTTGCTAAGGAAACATTTTTTGCCACCTGGGATTATTTAAATTCAGGCATGGTGGACAAGGAGCAGGCATGGCTATTTATACACAGACATCCGTATATGACCAAGTGATTGAAACAGTGATTGAATTTGCTTTTATTAAGTGCTTTTTCAAGTTGTTGTTTGCCAACTGAAACTTTAAACGTAAAACTGTGATCAAACATTTCAGAATGTGGAGAAAAAAATATTGTCCTCACTGTAAACATAAATAAGAATTGTGAAATCAACTGCACACAAAACACATTGACTGTCGTCGTTCTCAATGCATTCCAAAATACATGATTCACGGATAAATGAACTGAAAGAGGGCGGTATTTATAAATTAAATCGATGCCTTTCCTCGAGTAAATTATTTGATGATTTGTGTCGTGATTCAGAAACATTGTGTTGTTTGTACTCTGCACATGTGTTGGACTTTCACCGAGTGTATTTTAACGATCTGCAATTTTGTCTCTTCGATACTTCACGGTATTAAATGTGTGTTATAAACAAAGTTATTTTTCTATAACATAGATATTTGAAAATTCGGTAGAATTATAAAAGTGTTGACTTGTTAGGGACAAAGACATAAAGTCATAGTTTTGAGATTTTATTCGAATTTTTTTTTTTTTTTTAGAAAAATATAAGCTCAGATAAATAAAGCCTTGATTGTATAGTGATATATAAGTTGACTAGTGATGCCATGTTGGTTGTTTCTTTGTTTGGTGGAAACGTTTTTTGGAATGGATGAGACATAGCGTTATGGAACAGTTCTTGCATCCGTCCAATAGCCTAAGATCCTGCGTGGATGATTTCTTGAATTTATTTCATTTATTCTATTCATTTACCCTTTCTTTATTATTTACACATCAACTAAACGTTTAAACATATTTTCAGATTGTTTTATCTTTTTATTTTATTTAACCAAGCGAACTAGTAAATCCTCTTATTATTGTTATGATTATTTTTACTAATTGTGTATAATGTTTTGATTGTTTTTGTGGTGTGTGTGAGTGTGTATTGTAAGAAACGAACGTAGGCAATATGAAGAAAAATGTAAATATTGTAAACTATTATCCCTGAGATCATGTGACTTGTGACATTTAGACGTCGTCTGACCATCCCAAAGTGCATTGAACCTGTCACTAGTTTGTTTGTTGTGTGTTCATTATGTCATAGCGACCTCTATGTTAGTAATGGATTGTGAATATAATATTTTAACAACCATTCTGTGTACGTGTGTAGTGTATTTGTTGTAACTATTATGTTTTGATTAATGACTGAATTATTTAAATGATTCTACAATACATTGTCTTTTATCAATTGTTACAAACTAGTATTTTTTCCAATTTCTCATTTAGTTATTTTTTCTTGCTTGCTTTGATCACTTTTCAATGTGAAATTTTAAATCATATTTTTCACTTATAGTTATGGATAATTTTCATCAGACACCATTTTGTTCTAAACTTTCTAAACTCTTTTTTATTGGAACATAGTACAATATTTTATTATTCAAATTTTAACAAAAATTTGTCAACTGAAAACCACTTTTTCTTCATTTTCTTGATGATGTTAATTGAACATTTTTTGCGCCTAAATGTGTATTATTAATTTGATGTTTGATGCCATTTTGGGATGGTGCATAATTAGCCGCAGAGGGCGTTATGATCTTCGTTTTGTACGTAACATTTTTCGTGTAAATAAACTATGAAGTGAGATCTATTTTCCAATGTCATGGAATAAAATGGATGAAATGTAAACAAACAAATTTCTTGTATTCTTTCAATTTTTGTATTTTTAATGACGTATTTATTCATTAGAATGAAAACAAGAAAATCGTCACTTAGTGACGTAACAACAGGGACCAATCTTGAGTCGAGAAACACATGATTTAACACGCGCGCGTACGTGTCATCACTTTGGCTCTATGGGTGTTACTGATGACAGAGTTACTTGAACAGTCGCACTATCACACTGAGATACAATTAAAATTGTCTACTGTATAGTCTAGTCCTGAGACCCAACGACAAATGACGTGTCAGGTATGACACGCAGCGTGTGCACATACAACCCCTTAAATATATAATTACCATATCGATCTCTGGTAAACTGAAGAAAATAGTTTCTTTAAAAAAAATTTAGAGTTGGAAGATATTGTCAAGCCAACCCTATCTGATGGTACCTCCTATCCTCTCAGAGTGGCACCACCCACAAGAGCCACGTGGATTTGACCACCCTGAAAAGCCATATAATTGGCTCGGAAAAGTTGCCGGCCGCCCGCGAAATTTCGCGCCCCGCCTCTACGCTGGATTGTAGGAAGATGTCAGATGTACAGTTTACTCGTCCATTACGTAGGTTATCGTTGCTTTTTCCCTAACAATGCTGATCATTTGTTTATTCAATCTTGCCATTTAGAAAAAAGTAAATTCTTAACGAGTTTTGCTGGCATCATCAGTCTTCTTAATGCTTGTCTAATAATATCCTTTAGTCTTTGGAGAATCTATTTAATGTTATTATCTGATTAATGTCATTAAGCATACAGGCTTCTATGTAACTTTAGGCTACTAATGGCCATTTCCGGCAGGCGATGCGATGCTGCTGTCTTGGATAGCTAATCACATCATTCAAAATTGTCTTACGATCACAATTACGGTACATAAACAAGCTACTCTTTTCTTTTAGAATTAAACATAATTTTCAATAATAATTTTGAGAATTTTTCAAATTAAAAAACGCTGATATGTACAAAATAATGATTACAAAAGATAACGATGATAATATAATAATACATTTGTTTTTATACAAAATGTTGTCAATATTATTTCTTATATTGCATACGATAAATATACATTGTTTATTTTAGTGTTTTCCAATATGTACTACCACTCTTATGTAATCAATGAAATAATAAGCGCTAGGTAAATTGCACGTTTGTTGTTTCATTTAGGTCATCCAAGCCTTTTATATGGGTTTGCATAATAGCAACAGACGCTCCGTGCGAAATCGATAACAGATCTTCAACGGAGCTCAACGATAGCAGATGGGTTTGTTTTCATCGTGTAGAAGTAGTACCACTGAGAGTAGCGTACTTAAGACGCGCGCGTACTGAGAGCAGACGAACTACTGGTACGAAGGATTATTTTGCAAGGGTGTCGTAGTTCTGTCGACTAAGCATCCTCATACGGAACTTAAATTTCAATTGGACTGCTTTGAAGACTAAATGATGTTTGTGTTTTGGTTTAGTGTTGTCGTTTTTGTCAATTGCTATGTTGTTATTGGTTTTCAAACAACAACAAAACCAGGAGGATCACACGTGGAACCCGAAAGGAATGTGGTCCTAGGCGGAGTATTTCCGATCAGGACGCGTGCCGAGAATAACACTTGCGGGCGGCCAAGCCTAAATGGCCTACAGGAAAAATACGCCATGGTGTACGCTGTAAATAAAATAAATGAAGACAGGAACTTACTACCAGGAATACACATTAGTAAGTCTTTTATTATCGTTATTTATTTATTTAGTCAGTTTTATGTGCACCCATACTAGACTATACAGCTTCCATCTTTGTATGGCAGTTTTGTCGCTTTGTCCAACAACGTGTGACTAGCCCTACCCAATAACATGTTTTACATTATGATTTCATTAGTTCATTTTTTTTCTTTTGCTTTCTTTGGCACATCTTCAACCGACATCCTTCGAGTATAAAAATGACCGGTACATTTTAATGATTTTATTGTACCTCATCCCCAAAACATAAGTGTACAGTGAGTGTGGTGTTGGTTGTAAATATTTGTATGAATCGAGAGATATATTAAATGAAATATTGGAATTCAATTTGCAATCAGTGAACACAAAATGCTCATAAATTAGAGGCGCGATCAAACGCGCGTGCGTCCTTTTAAATGGCGATACAGCTTTTTGTACGCCGTGCAAACTTTGTAGGCCTATCTCTTCGTCGTGGTGTCTTGATTGATAAATTATAAATACACGGTATCCTCTATACTACTAGATCCTATAATGACAAGCTCATAATTAGCAGACCTGTGCCTATGCATAATTATCATATAAATATAGACGACAATTACCGCAATCATCCGCGGTCAATCAAGTTATATTTTTAGTATTCTCAGAGGAGGTATACTAATTTGTGTGTAAGTCAATAACACAGATTTATTTTGAAAGGTGCATATCGATTACAATATAAAACGAAACGACAAGTAATACAGAATGACCACTATGGTGGGCGCGTGGTTCCGCGTGACCTAAATGAGGCTGACGTGATATTGTTAAAATAGAAATTATATTACTGTGTACACATTGTACCGCTTTATAGTTAATGTTAGAAGGAGCATATGGTCATCATCTTGTTCTTGGAAAGTCATAACTTGAGATAAACCAATAAAATACAGAGCCGCTCTCGATCGAAATGCTTCTCTATAAATCGCCAATGGCAGTCCACTCAAAAGAAGTCATTTATAGGATTATAATTTAAACAGACTCAACTAAATTACGTTGCAAATTAATTGGTTATATCAATTTAAGAGTACGTCTGGCTGACAATTCATTTCCATACGCTTTTCCGGCTTTACGTAGGTACAATAACTGGACAAAGATAGATTCTGTAATTTGGATGTAACGCTAGAATGACGTACACGTAACGCTTGTGATTGGTCAATGCGTACGTTGTGCCTGTGTGTAGTGTTTCGCACCAATTGCTGAAGTTGAAGAAAATATATTTGATAGGCATTACTTGCTACCGCATTATAATTACATTAATGGTATTTCTAATATTGTTTCTTCATCATTAAGCTTGGTTCCCACTTGGGCACAAGTCCGAAGGATGTAAGCTCACCGTAAATAATTCGACCAATCACAACGCAATGGTTTATCCAAACTCTTGTGATTTGTCAACTCACTTGCGTTGCGTTCAAGTGAGAACCCCACTAAAGCGCAACGCAGGCTCGTTGACCAATCACAACAGTTCTTAATAATCCACCACCTGTGATTGGTCACTTAAATATTTTATTTTATTTTATTTTATTTTATTCAATTAAAACCAACAGCGATAAATACCGCCACTAACAGGTTTGAAACATAAAACAATACAACATCAAAAACGGTTAACAATAAAATACAGATAAAATATATAAATATATATATAAAACATAGATTGGCATGCCATAAAAAATTTCAATTAAAACAGGTTATGCAGACTGTTCAAGAAGTGAACACATCATCGTCCTCTTAAAATAACCAAGTCTATCATTAAAAATATCGATATGATTGCTATTTAGATTATTAAATGTATAAGGTAGTCTATGAAAAAGTCCCCTCTTAGTACAGTCGACACGGCTAAGCGTGGTTCCCACTAGAACGTAACGCAAGGACGTAAACGAAACGCAAGCGTTTTAACCAATGACAAGCGAAGTTATAGACAGTTAGCAATCACAAGCGAATAAGCCATCGCTTGTGATTGGTAAATTCACTTGCGTTGCGTTACGTCCTTGCGTTGCGTCGCTAGTGGGAACCACGCTTTACGCTGCGCTTACGTTTCTACGTTCCGTCTAATTGGAAACCAAGCTATAAGTAAGCACTAAACTACTTATGCTAGGCATATGCTGCAATGCAATAGTCACAATCAGTCTTCGAAATATCCAGATATATATGACGTCCAAAGAATCGCCGTACAAACATTCATTCGGAACACTTCTCGTAACAAATCAGTTCTGATAGCTTTGAAGATTCGGTTTTTAAAACGTCACTACTGCAAAATCCAAAATATATCTTATTGAAATAGTAGCGTCGGTTTAAACAAAAAACAGCATGCCAAAAGTGAAACACACTGACTCGTGGACCGTGAGGAAGCAATATTCTAGATGGAAGATTTTTTATAATGTTGAAAACATTAATGTTCCTGTTCATACCACATTATTACTCTATTGACACAATAGAATATTATAGCACCTTTGACCTCGTCTGATGTGTCCATATATGGACATGAAGATGTCATATCGCTACCATATTTAAGCATATCAATACCATATTTGGGTACATAACACTTTTTTTGTCATACTAGTTTGATAGTGTAGACAGAGCTTTATGAATTTCAAATGTTTCTAGCCTGTATGGCGAATTAACTAATTCTGTATTAGTAAAAACAACCATTTGCATGCCTCTAGCTAAGACAACGGAGAAGAATTGGTTGATGTTTAAATATATCAACGTTGATGTGTTGTTCGGTATGATAGGAGAATTTAAATAGGCTTCCCTGCGTGCTTTATCCTATCCTATCCAAAGATCAGACGTTAAGCTGTTGGTCACATATAAATCATATAGTTAGTCCACGATAAATAATTCAGTCGAAAACGTTAATTGTATTAGTAACTGCCACAGCATAATCTCATTTAAATGTAAAACTTTCGTTTGAAATTATATCAAATGAAATTTAACTTTTGTTTAGTAATATTGCTAATCAAACACAATTGTTGTGAGTCTAGAAATATAGTTTTGCAATTATATAGTTTTGTATAGCTGTGCTAACTGGCAAAAATTATTCCCTGTATAGAGCGACGTAATTTTTCACGATTACGCTGCAGCTATTGAATCTGACAGTCGTTCTACGCATGCTTATGTGTTTCGACATCTCTGTGTGAATACGCGATAATCAAACGTTGCTAAGACATAATTCTAAGATTCGGTACGATTTTATGAAACACGGTAGTATAACTTATATCTATATTAGTGTAGTGTAATGACCTCCCATGTCGATGTTTTAAATTATTCTGTAAACACTAAACCGATCGATAATTTGTAGATTGAAAAATTGAATTAGTAAATGACTCAGTACTCATGCATGTTTATACTTAATCCCAGTGGTAATCAACTATCAAAAAATGACAACATGTACATTGTTTGTCATGATGTCTTACATTAGGCCAAATACTAAGTTTCACATCCGCTCCCTTATCAAATTGTGCGTCTAAAGCTCAATGTTAAAATATTCAAAAATCAACCAACTCTTCTCCGTCGTTGTCTTAGCTAGAGGCATGCAATAGTTGTTTTTACGACCTAATACAGAATTAGTTAATTCGCCATACAGGCTAAAAACATTCGAAAATCATAAAGCTCTGTCTAAACTATCAAAAAGTTGTGATGTGCCCAAATATGGTAGTGATATGCACAAATATGATGATATGACATCATCATGTCCATATATGGGAACATCACATTTTTTTGTCCCATACCGTTTCGTAGTGACTTTTTTTTAAACTATTATTATTATTTTGTTTAATGGTATACAGTAAAAGACAATTTAAAGAATCATTCGATATTTCAATTAAATTGCAGCAGGATTGCGGTAGTCAGGCTTTTCGATGCGTAATCTTGCGACTAAACCTTTAAACCATTATTCCTTATTCTCTTCTGATATTTATCATCACAATACCGTCACGAGGAAATTTTCCGAATGATCTGAATCAAAACGGTACTGGGTTGGTCTACTAGCGTTCCTGCTCCCAAAAGTCATCCATTCATAGAAGCACTGATGAAGAAAGTCTATCCGTGGTGACTAATAGAATGAAGACATGTCTTCGGTTAGTTTAGTTGATAGAAGATTGAAATGTTTGTTAGAAATAGAGTATACGATGTTTAACTAGTAAAGCCTCCCAACGTGAAATAACATAAATATTTTATTTGGACTCAACCGAGCAAATAACTAATTTCATTGGATATAGGAACCTAATAAATATCAAGTAGATGGTCTGGATATATCTGGTTTTATTATAATGATCTTTTGTCTTCAATCAAAATGAGTGTTATGTTCCCTTTGTTGTCTCTGCATTGTACTGATATACATTTCTGACGTTGCATATTATAACTTATTGTGACACAATATAGTTATGACATTTGAACACGATGACAGTTTGCACAGAGACGCGTGCAAATAATCCACTCCATCAAGCTGCGTTTTCATCGTTGGATAAGACGATCAATAAATTACTTTTTCTTCGTCAAAAGTGATTTACAATACAGGATTAATTATTGTTAAAATGTAGGCTAATTAGCTAACTTAAGTGGCATCCTTTGCGCCTGGCCTACATCGATTGTAGTTTGGGTGGTCTGCACGTTGCTGACAAAACTAAAATGGACCGTAAATCTACACGTCAAAACCTAGTATGTTATGAAACGGGAAAATACCAATTGACATGTTTCTCAATGGTTATTAATATTAATTAACGTTAAATGTTTGAATACATAATGCCAACCAACACGTCAAAGTGATACGAAGCGCACACCACACTTAAACTAAGTATACCAAAGTTTATATAATCTCTAACAAGGCCATATACATGGCTGCAATCGCGTGCTCAAATTTGAGTTAGTGTTTACCGATCAACCGACCGAACGACCAACCGACCGACCGACATAGTGAGCTGTAGAGTCGCGTTAGCACGCGACTAAAAAGGAAAGCGTATTTCTACAGACAGCAGATATTAGACTGTCATAACACAACGCTTTTAACGACGTAATTCGATACCAGTTTTTAACACAAACACAATAACGTATAAGTTACGTTAGGTCTGGAAATGTGTAACCGCATTTTATCACGCCGCTAATGCGAGGTTCCCACTAAAGCGTGGTTCCCACTCTAGCGACGCAACACAAGGACGTAACGCAACGCAAGTGAATTGACCAATCACAAGCGATGGTTTATTCGCTTGTGATTGTTAACTGTCTATAACTTCGCTTGTCATTGGTTAAAACGCTTGCGTTGCGTTTACGTCCTTGCGTTACGTTCTAGTGGGAACCAAGCTTTAAGAAGCAACCCAACGACGTAACGCAGCGTAAGGGATTTGAACAATCACAACCGATGGATTATTCGAACAGTCCCTTGTCATTGGTCAACTCGCTTGCGTTTCATCCACGTCCTTACGTTGCGTATAGGAACCAAGCTTTACATCGTCATGACGCCGTAAGTACGACGACGTGATCGTTGCATTCGCGACTTCTTGAATTGACGTCGTGAATCTATATTCACGGCGTAACACGTCGTAGTGTTAAAGTTCACGTTTTGTTCCCATTATTAAAATATCCATGCATATCGCACACGCACTGGTAATCACACAAGGTAGATTAATCAACCGAATTATCATCACAAAACAATAAAAATACATTTTGAATCAACAGTAATTATCTTTCTATTTTTATCAAAAAAATCATGGCTTTCCAACCTTGTTTTAAGTAAATGTAGGGCTGGTTCATGTCTTGGCAACACGCATGCGCTGACCTGTTGCGGCAGTGAATATTAGGCATGGTTTTCGATTGAGTGATTTTCTGCTTAATCGTAAGTAGATACGTGAAACACTCTTCAAACACTCTTTGTTTGCTGAAGTATAAAGCTGATCGAACGCATCTTGTCGTTTAATACGTATTGACATATTTTGCATCTTTATCAACATCTTTGATTATATTACCTTCTACACGTTGTTGACATTCTATTACGAGCTGCAAAATATTTCAACCCCTAGGTGTTTTTGCTCCCCCTCATTGATAATACTGTGCCGTATCAATCAAAACTGTATTACGTCAGCAATGTAGGCCTACTTGTGACTTCACACCTTATAAGGTGTGAAGTCACGTATAAATATGTTCCATATGTTCTTGTGTTCTTTCCAGAATTATGAAAAGCAAAAATAAAATGTTAAATTGTATTTATAAATATTTACTCCAAAAAATGTATTTTAAGTGGAGAGAGGCACTATATGTCAACAAATAATTCTTGGTCCTCTCTCCATAACGGTTGTCACATGCTTTGTATTTTTTTCTTTTTTATTGTATGTATTATGTTTCATTCAGTTTGTCTGAAATAAAGTTGAATTGAATTGAATTGAAATTTGTTGATTAAAGAAAGAATGATATGCAAATCACATTTCGCAATTGCATAAGATCCCCATTTATATAATTTATGTTTAGCGAAATTATAGAAATGAATGTTTGTTATTATTATGTCGTTTTTAGGTAGCGGTTTTCTTATTTTGAGTACCCTTTCCTGAACTTTACGATGGTGTATATACTCGCTGTTTTACTTATCGTTTTGATTTAGCTTTTCATTTACATTTATTCCACATTTATTTAGTCATCAATTACAGTACATCATAATTACAGTACAACTAAAAACAGGGATCCTGCATAAAAAAGCTGTAGCTTCGTTTTTTTGTAGGACCCTTTTACATAAGAACAAGTATATAGAACTTAAATAATCAAAGGTGTTGTTAATCAGCATATAGTGATAAAAAGTATTTTTTGACCTGTTTTTTTATACATTTATTTTGTTTCTTTAAGGTTTATTACCACCATTACAAGTGAATTCTTTCCACAATTTTGATCCATATATGTGTATAAACTGTTGACTGCAAGTTAGTCTTGTGAAGGGAATTTCGAATTCAGTTTCTGTTCTGGGGTTATGAGTAGGCCTATACTGTCACAGTAATTAAAAATATTTAAAATGTGATGTGGTAATTCATTGAATTTTACGTTTGCCATAAATCCTATGACGTTTACTTTGTAAATATCATAAACGTTTAATATTTTTAGTTTCTTAAACAGTGGCTCCGAGGCTTGTCTGGATTTAGAGGAGGTAATGCATTTTACAGCTCTCTTTTGGAGTTTTAGTATTACTTCTAACGTGCTCTTGTATGTATTTCCCCATATTAAGTTACCATACTGAAGGTGAGGTAATACTAAGGTGTTATAAAGACTAATACGGACTTTATGAGGAAAGAATTCTCTTTTAAAAGTATACCGATTGCCCTAGACATTTTTTTCCTAATAAGCTGTATGTGATGTTTCCAGTTAAGATTTTCGTTTAAAATTACACCTAGAAAGTCACATTTTCTTTTCTATGTAATAACACATTATTCATTTTTATTTTAAACTGGTTTTTGTACTTTTGTACTTTTGGTTAGTTCTAAAAACAACGTAATTAGATTTGCTAACATTCAGTAACAGCTTATTTGCTTTAAGCCATACGTTTATTTATTTTCGCTTTTTTTTAGTATCTCCATTGAGATCCAGCCACTGATACCCACAGCATTGTCATTTTGTATCTCCATTCAGATCCAGCCACTGATACCAACAGCATTGTCATTTTTTCAGTAATTTGCCTTTGGATATATATAATATTATGAAATAGATTGATTGATTAATTAAGGGGTAGATCAAAAACATCGTAATCGAAAATACCAAATTTGTAGTAGTCCAGTGACCTACTTCAAAATATTTGTGTAAATGACATATTGATTAATTTGCATAATTTGTGGGTCCAGGTTGACGCAAAATCGAAACCCATTACTGCTTACATGATCGGTACTATAATAGTGCAACGGCTTTGATATAACTAACGTTCTGCCATTTTGATTTCGTGAATAATTTTAATTATTTTCCGAATAATAATATTTTCCGAATAATTATGATTTTCTTGGTAATTGCTTCTTAATGTCTGCTTTTTAATTATTTTCTATGATGATGATGATG
This sequence comes from Antedon mediterranea, assembly GCF_964355755.1. Taxonomy (NCBI): domain Eukaryota; kingdom Metazoa; phylum Echinodermata; class Crinoidea; order Comatulida; family Antedonidae; genus Antedon; species Antedon mediterranea. The sequence goes on from NC_092672.1 coordinate 32,201,914, forward strand.
AATACATTTCTATCAGCCTGACAATTAGGTTGTCTCGTGTAAGAAAAAAATAGGGCAGGTTATTAGTACAATGGTAACAATACGGTAAGCATATAGTAAACACGAATGTGAAACACTCTATCCAGTATAAATTGAATACAATATTAATGTTCCACTTAAACACGACATAAAACACTTCACAACAAAATTAAAATTTAGTAATGATAAAGAGCATTACAAATACTATTCATCAACACAAACATTGTTTGATGTTATATGAATATAAAATGTAATTACTTTTATTAATATTATGGGCAATATTCGTCAGGCTCAATTTTGGATCAGCCCTTACTGCATGACTGCAGCTTATTTTAAGCATTTTTACTTCAGATAATGATATTCTATTGGTTTCCATATTTTGAAACACAAGACTTTGTAGTATTTTGGTTCAGTAATTTATAGAATTACATTATTCATACTGTGATGAAATAATAAATTCAATATCTACCAGATTTATTTCAATCTATAAAGCAGTATATTTCACTCTAACTCATGTGCTTACATGATTGGACTGCTAAACCCTATATTTTGATTAGAATTATCATTTTAGTATCTTTTAATTTTTTAAGTTGTATCCACATTTTTTTCGAAAGATTATATTAAAACAAGTTATTTTTTCTCTTCTACCTTTGTTCTCTTCTCTTAACGTCCTCTACTTTCTTCTCGTCTCTCTTCTCTTAACGTCATCTACTTTCTTCTCGTCTCTTTTCTCTTAACGTCCTCTACTTTCTTCTCGTCTCTCTTCTCTTACGTCCTCTACTTTCTTCTCGTCTCTCTTCTCTTACGTCCTCTACTTTCTTCTCGTCTCTCTTCTCTTACGTCCTCTACTTTCTTCTCTTCTCTCTTCTCTTAACGTCCTCTACTTTTTTCTCTCCTCTCTTCTTTTAACGTCCTCTACTTTCTTCTCGTCTCTCTTCTCTTACGTCCTCTACTTTCTTCTCGTCTCTCTTCTCTTAACGTCCTCTACTTTTTTCTCTTCTCTCTTCTCTTAATGTCTTCTACTTTCTTCTTGTCTCTCTTCTCTTAACGTACTCTACTTTCTTCTCGTCTCTCTTCTCTTAACGTCCTCTACTTTCTTCTCGTCTCTCTTCTCTTAACGTCCTCTACTTTCTTCTCGTCTCTCTTCTCTTACGTCCTCTTCTTCTCGTCTCTCTTCTCTACGTCCTCTACTTTCTTCTCGTCTCTCTTCTCTTACGTCCTATACTTTCTTCTCGTCTCTTTTCTCTTAACGTCCTCTACTTTCTTCTCGTCTCTCTTCTCTTACGTCCTCTACTTTCTTCTCGTCTCTCTTCTCTTACGTCCTCTACTTTCTTCTCGTCTCTTTTCTCTTAACGTCCTCTACTTTCTTCTCGTCTCTCTTCTCTTACGTCCTCTACTTTCTTCTCGTCTCTTTTCTCTTAACGTCCTCTACTTTCTTCTCGTCTCTCTTCTCTTAACGTTCTCTGTCGTCGACTTCTTTTTACTCGTCTCTCTGCTGTTGTCTCTCCTCTTGTGTCCTAGACATGTCTTCTCGTCTCTCTCCTTTTAACATCTTCTCCTTTCTTCTCTTTTCCCTCCCCTGCTCTTTTTCTTATATTTTCTCTTTTGTATTCTCGTCTCTCATCTTCTCGTTTCTCATCTCTTACCTCAGTCTCACACTCTTTTCTTGTCTTCTCTCTCCTTCCGTCACATTCTTCAATATTCAAGTGGATTGACTTTTAGTACGAACAATGTCATATCAATTCATCGGACCGCCGGTAGTGTAGTACAATACTTTAATCATTGCTACAGACAATTAGAGTGAATTATGTAAAATGTCCGAAGACAATTAATGGAAAATAACGTAATCTTATTTCATGTTTATTTTGGATGTAACAAAGATATATAAGTTATATACAGCGTAGTAAAATGAGGTGGCGAATCCTGTTTCTTTCATGTGTATCTTGATGAAAAAAATACATTAGGAGTTTCTTTAAGCCTCCAAATTCAGATACACTAAACGTAAGATATAGCAGAAGGAGGTGGCGAATCCTGCTTCTGTCATGTGTATCTTGATGATGAAAAAATACATTAGGAGTTTCTTTAAGCCTCCAAATTCAGATACACTAAACGTAAGATATAGCAGAAGGAGGTGGCGAATCCTGTTTCTCTCATGTGTGTATCTTAGAAGAATTTCTCTGTGACATGTAAATTCACATATCAAACGTAAGGTGTAGCAGAAGGAGGTGACGAATCCTGCTTCTTTTATGTTATATGAAACAAAGAAGATATTTTAAGAGTTTATCATGCCTCCAAATTTAGATATACCGTATAGCTGCCTGAAGGAGGTGTTGAACATTATACTTTATTAAGTAAATCGTGTCTATAGCTTCTATGCTAACAGTTTTCCTTGTTTACCCGTTTGTCTTTACCTCTATTTTTAACACAATGCCTGTCCATCAGTGCAAACTACAATTGATAACACTTAATGTCATTGGAAATGCAAGATTGCAATGAGTCTGAACAAAATTGTAGAACATTAATTATCCATTCCCTTGCTGCTACTTCGTTGTAATGAACACTTAAGCCTCTCGCTGGGGAACCTAAGAGGCCATTAAGCATTTTATATTTACTATCAATATTTCTCAAGGCTTGACAATAATTTCTAAATGTACCATCACCCTATAGTCCTCTTCAATTACAGGACAATTAAAAATAAATCGAAAAACGCTAACTTTAGATCAGGTAAAACGAGATGATAAAGGCCCTGTTCAGACCCATGGCGTTAGACCGTTTTAGCGTACAACGTTACTATCAAGGTCACGTTACAAACCGCAGAGAAAAAAACGAGGTGTTCAGACCCATAGCGTACGATTATCGTTACAACGGAAGTACGTCATCCAGGTTGTTTCTAGTAGTTGCATATTTATGTGCTCTTACCCACGTGTTTTCATCATTATTTCCACTGTATATAGGCCTAGATCTCAGCCCTACAATTATGACAAAATTTGCCGTAAATAAAACATACCTCAGCATTTATTTAAGAAAAATATAGTAAAGCCAAATTTCTGTTTCTATTGTTTTTATTTTGTAGTAAAAAACATTTTCCCCAGGCTCTTGTGTTACGAAAATAAAGCAGGCCTCGTAATGATGAAGAAAAAAATGATTATGCTATCCAGTCCAGTCAAAGATATATATTCTTTGGTCCAGTCGGTGTAAAATAACCCTTAACTTGCTAATAAAAGGGACACAGCTCCCCTTGTTTGTTTACTGATTTTTTTAGGAGTTAGGGAGTTTTCAGCATTAAACTTGTCCAGTCTAGTCTGCCTTGTATGAATGAGTGACTTGATGTCCCACGCTAGTTTTTAGCTTGAATGAAATGCGTGAATGGCCCTAGGCCTAGCTAGGCCTAAAAGCGGATGGGATCATAGTCCCTATGTTTAAATACAAGGTGCATGTATTTATGTCATTTGTTAGAAAATATAATGGTAATCAGTTGATAATAGTTTGTAGCCTTTGTAACAGTTGTATTTGTAGTTAGGCCTTATTTATTCTGGCCTTTTTGTTATTGAAATCCATCTCACACATTGACGATAAAAGATGTCAGCCTAGGTCAAACCTTGTTTCGCGTCATAACAGGAAACGTTCTGATTGGATACAACGTTGACTTACAGTAGCGTCGTACGCTAAAACGGTACTATCAACCGTTTTCCACTACAACGCTACAATCGTTGTACGACGCGTTGTACGCTAATCCCCAACTGTTCAGACACACATTCTTTTAGCGTCGTACGCTAAAACGGTCTAACGCCATGGGTCTGAACAGGGCCATACTATCATGGCCTTGATGGCTGTGTAGAAACAGCAATGAATGTATAAATACAACATAAATGCTATGAATAACATTAAATGAATATTTAATTGTGTCTGAGAGTTGTTAAGATAACATCAAAATGTCACTGTAGTTTTTCGAAATTGTCACCTCGGTTGTTTCACTCAATGACAAAAATAGAATTGGAAATTTATGTTATTCTTACGTTTTCTTTCGTCGTTTTTCTCTCCTTGTCATTAAGCTTGTTTTCCACTAACGTAACGCAAGGACGCAAGAGTAACTCAAGTTGAGCGTGGTTCCCACTAGAACGTAACGCAGCAACGTATCAACGCAAAGTGCTGTATTGCGTAATCACATGTGGGAACCAACGACGAAATAGTGCTGCAAACATCGCAGATTTGATTTGACGCAGGCGGGGGCAAACACGATTATCGGAAAGGCATTTTCTTACGTTGCGTAGGTTGCGTTACGTTGCGTCGCTAGTGGGAACAAAGCTTTATTTGACCAATCACGACGCGATTGGTCATCCTAACTGTTGCTTGTGATTGATTGATAACAACCTTTATTATTCATTACTTAGAGAGTTAGATTCAGTTTATTTAGGGTTTAGTTTGATGAGTTGTAAATATTCAATGAGATGTTTCTGTCTTCATTTCCAAATATAACTCAAATAGAATAAAATACAAATACGCATGCGCATAGCCAACGTTTTCGATTGAGACTTTTGTCATTTGAATGTTATGTTGATGTTGCTGTTGCTGTTGTCTCTAATTGTTTCCGTTACGACACCTGCTCCCTACCCGTTTAGATGAGATTGTCTATAGACGTTGTTTATGTATTCGTAATGGTAAAGAAGGCTGAAATCTGCTACCGAAGACAGTGATGGCGTTCCATAGTTTTATGTCTGATGACAGTTCATTTGGGAAGTAGGCCTACTTTATTACGCACATATGAATTAATTGTTTTATATGTTAACCGATGCTTTACGACGGATTTAATGTTGTACAGGTATTGACAATTTCTGTATTATATAATGTCAAACTTTCCTAAGCATGATATCATCTTATCACCAATGGAACGTGTACACACAACTCAAATATTATAACTATCATTTTAATCCACGCGTGGCTTGAAAGCCATTTGGCCACAAAGTTTAAGAAACAAGCATTATACAGTAGTAGGAGGTGTTGATGCTATGCTTTTGATTCTGTTGCTGAATTGTCATTTCACCCAAGATGGTGACTGCGATCGGGCCAGCGTTAGGTTTTTTTTATAGCACTCTCAACAATACAACACAACGTACAATTCAATTAGAAGCATGACACAATATCAAAATATATTATAAAGTGTACAATTAAAATCTCACGCCAGGACGTACGCGCAAAGAAATTCACAAGTAATTTGATCAATCACGACTCGATGGATGATGCATAGTCTCGCCATGATTGGTCAAATTACTTTCGTTGCCCTTACTGTACGTCTTTGCGTTACGTTCTAGTGGGAACAGATCAGTAACAGATTCGAAAGTTTAGTTGAGCATTGAATAGAGTTTCTGATCGAGACATCACGTGAGTTTAAAATGTATCAATTGAAATAATGTTCGCAAGAGAGCACATTACGAGTGGATGCAGACGGTTGTTACGCATGATGATTCTGCTGAACTGTTGCTTCTCCTGGCCAACATGAACGTTCGCGCCTTACTCAATCAAGCAATGCTACACGAGACACCTGCAGGCAATTATAATCGCCCATCAAATATTGAAAAGCATCGCTTTCTCTTGCATGATTAGCCAGGTATGTGCCGGTGCGTAGCACGCTGATGTCTTGTGTGTCGTTACAACGTCCTCTAGGGACCTCACATGGATTTACATCAATAATTATTATTGATACACCTAGTCCTGGATATAATGTTTATTATTAAATTTTAGTGTTGATAGACGAATAAAAATAGTTATATTAATGATAATAATAACAACTAATACGCGATATATAATTTTCTTTAAGAATAAACACTGTGATAAAAGTAGTCTTTCTATGCGTGAAGGGGCGTAACAAATTAAATACCGTATTTTACCAGTTTTCAATTCAATTCAACTTTTATTTCAGACAATTGTCCATATGGACAAAAAAAAAACAAAAAAAAAGATGAAGGAGAGAGGACCAAAACTTTTATCTATTGGTATATAATACCTCTCTCCATTTGTAGTATGCATGTATTATGTTTTATGTATAGGCCTTTATATTATGCATAAACGATATGTTTGGAAAGGAGATAAAAGCCACATTTTGTTCTTATTCTAATTTAACCTTAATATTAATAGAAGAAAAATACAAATGCAAGGATAAAATGGATATAATATCAATGGTTTGCTTTGTAATGTTTATTTATTTATTTATTTATTCGGTATATAAAAATATATTACAAAACGACAGTCAAGGACTGAAATGAATTGTATTACAAATAACTAAAAATTAGTTAAAATTGATATAAAAATAGAAACATCTTATTAAAATTAGATATCGTACCATAAAATTAAAAACATACATGAATAAAAAACCTTAAAACATTCACTTATTACATATCTAAACAAGAAATATTTCTTACAAAAAACGCTGCTCGCTTATTGAAAAATATTTTTTATTTTAAATGTTTTTGAATGTGTCATTTTATTGTCACAATAGTTATTTTACCTGAAAAAAATGTAATTTAAAGCAACAAATACTTACATTTTAAATTCTTTTTTTATATGTGAATAAATATTATTTTTTTGTTACAGAAGTGAATACTCAATTTCTGTCACTTTAGTTAATTTTATTGCTAAGGTCAAATCTGGGGGTCACTTCATCACCCTAGATATTTCAATTGTGAAGTATCCTATTACAAACACAAACTTTAATGGACTGTTTCGATAATAATTCAATGAATATCTGACAGTGAATATACCAGAAATGCTTAGGGATTTGTAATTTTAGCATGAAATGTCCTAATAGACTCTTTCCCAGACGTTTTTTGGGTCTACTGTAGCAGCTGGAATCAATAAATTATAGTGGAGTTTCCATTTTCACAAAACTGTCTGTCCTTAGAACTATAACTGCTGCTTGCTTTAGCTTCTGATTGAGTAGTCCTAATGGGACGTAGCGGGCTAGAGCAGCAGCGTGAAAAGAGCTAGTGGTGCCTATTAATTATATCCACCATGGTGGGAACTGGAGAACTATAGAACTTTAGAACTATATTGTATAGTATTTGCTGTTTGAATAACAATGTCCATTCATGATGAATATGTTATAACAACACAATAATAGTCAGACTTTTTTACACATCTTGTAACATAAATATATGTTTATTCATAGTTTCAGAATATTCGCAGGCGCTAAAATATGAAATAACCTACCAACTGCTGAAATTAAATATTCTCCAACAATTGCTTCATTTAAAGCTACAGATGTCGACCTCATTTCTTTTCACAAAACTAAAACCTTTTTTTTTGTATTTAAGACAGGACCACAATGTAAAACAGGAAGTTTCTTTTACCTATTATGTAATCCTGGATAAATATATTGCATAATAATGTCACTCCATCAGCAACGATAAACTTTATTCATTCAAGATAACATTTATTTATCAACAAAAAGCATGGACCTATTACACAAGGAAAAACGTTTTTCTGTATTTGTAAGTCCCGTTATTTACAAAATAAAAATAAGTAAGCAACGTATGTTTCCAAAGAACTTATAACACAAGAATCTCCTGTTCGTCCGAAGCGCGTAACAATTTCGAAAGGCATTGTGGGATAGAATAGAGCTATGGGTGGCGCCATTGTGAGCCATGGAGTAGGGCGCCCGCATCAAATTAGAAAGTCAAAATCATAGAGGGGATCTGCTAATGCTCTAGGGGGGATAGAGTAATTGACTGAGGAGTAGGGCGCCCGCATCAAATTAGAAAGTCAAAATCATAGAGGGGTTCTGCTAATACTCTAGGGGGTAGAGTAATTGACTTCTTAGTTTGAAGGGGGCGCTGCTCCATGCTGTGAAATGGCGTCGCCCAGTTTGACCTTTTAACCCTGTACTTCCGATACTGTGTTTTGAATGCAAATTGAAGAACAGGAGATTCTTGTGTTATAAGTTCTTTGATGTTTCCACAAACAATGTCGAAAGATAATTTCGACTCTCATTACATTCTATCACTTAGCCAACTATTGTTAATTTCTACAATAGTACATTCTCCTTGGAACGATTAAACCAAATCCTGCATTGTATACGACGGTAATTCTGCCATTTAGGTTAAGTGATTACGTCAGCAAAATGAGAAAAGAAGCAGCCAACAAAATGAAGCATACACACATTTTTTACAGATATTAACGTTCCTTTCTGAATTCAACAACAGAGAAAGGTCTGACCAAAGTCTGACAAATTAACTAGCTTCCTAATTTGTCAACAAAAGTTGAACGCGTGCGTTAAGTTATTCGTTTAAAAAAATTGAACGTGCGCGTCCGTGACTGCATTGAACCATTGAACGCACAGTGCAATTATATTGAATCCACCTCAAACTAACGGAATGTTAGTTCGTTATGCCCTTTGGGAATATTATTTAGAATATTTTTGAAATTGACAAATAACAAAACGAATTGATATTGATATTTAACTGTCAACATGGTAAATATCAATAGGTTTTGAAATATCTTCATTTGTAACACAATCGTACGACTGACTAAAACTAATGAGATATAACGCATCATCATTAAATCATATCTATTTTTTGATAGATTTAATAAAGGAACATAATATAAAAGGTTATTAAATTACACAGTTACTCTAAGAAACGCTCATAAATGTCCACTTTTAGAATTGTTGTTGCCAAACTTGATATCCAATACACAATTATGATTTTGTATACTTTTGTTTTATTTTCTTGTCTTCATGTCAATATTAATTTATATTTTTTGTAAACACACACACACACTGGTGGAAATCATTCAGCCTTTAGTAGTTCTAGCAGTCGATTGTGTTGTGTTGGGTTTTTTTTATCAAGCCAGTGACGAATCCAGGATTTGAAAGGGGCGGAGGCAAAGCCTAAACATTGTAAAATTAAGTTCTGAGCTTAATTTGATGTCCTATCTTTTATATTATAATCTTTGAAATTAAGGAGGCAGGACCTGCATTGAATCCGCCTCTACCAGCATTTGTTGTGTGTATTTATCGGTTCCAGTTTTTGCTGCCGTTCTGTTTTCCTGTCGAGGCTATCGTTAACAATAATCGGCAATCTTCTACGTAAGCATTGAAATGTTAACGATTTACAGGAAAAGTTACTCGCTATCGTTATAATTCCAACTTGATCGTTTTCAAACGATTGTCGTTCAACTGTTAACGATCAACGACGATAGCGTCGAATAACGTCGACAGGAAAACAGGCTTAATGAGTTGTTATTCGCCATTGAACAAATCCTGACATGACAAGACTTAAACGCATAAAACTTGGATTGGTAGCCGAGCATCATAACCGCCAAGCCACAACTCCACAATTTTTAGTCTACAGCTCGTTATGTCGGTCGGTTTGTCGGTCGGTAAACACTCAAATTTGAACACGCGACTCTGCAGATGATGTATATGGTCTTGTTTATTTATACGAAAGAGCAAGTAGTTTCGATTTCCTTCTCCGTGTTTCTACAAATTATTAGCGACTTTTTTTTATTGCTTAAACATCTGATGTTTGCGCCGTGAAAGCCTTTTCTACGCGCAACAGTATAATTAGACATTTACGCTAGACATTCTTATTAGAATATTCCTATCTAAACTTGTATGTTTTAAGTTCATGGAAATTGTTGTTGAATTCTTTAATCAATAATTCGTTTAACTATAATGCTACCCATCAGCATAGTAATGAAATGAATAAACGTAAGATGGATAACACGCTCTCAATTGTGACTTGAGGTTTACCGTAAGTCACGTGTTGCCACTTAACAAATGTCACTGGTTATCGGCAACACAATCGATTATATAATTCATTACCGTTTTGTTGACAAAATTCGTGCGGAATCAAACATTATAGAATTACCTAACCATCAACGACAAGTTGATTATGTAAATCGGTAGTTTTAACAAAGGTCGTGTTGAGTTTACGTACAGCATGAACTGTGTTAAAGATCGGTTCCCACTTGGACACAGTTTACTGTACATTCTGGTGATCCGACCCGGCGTGATTGGCCAATTATTTGTGGCGCGCGTGATTATGTCCTTGCGTTACGTCTAAAGCTCTGTCTACACTAACAAACATGTGAAAAAATTTGATAACATAATCGTTAATAATTGATCCAAAGGGACGTTTAAATTAACAAAGACAACACATTTTAATAGTAACAACATATTGTTAGCAATATTGTAATGCTATTGCTATAGTACAATTCTATTATCAAACGACAGTGAAACACCTGTAGTGACATACATTTGATAATGTTTTCGTTTCAGTCTTAATAAAATAGAAATTTACGGCATTGAGACAGATGTCATTAGACCTTCCTTTTTACTCAATAAAGAACTTTGCTGCATCGATTAGGCTAAAGATATTTTTTCAGGCTATTCCCGCAAACAAAGAGCTGGTGTAGACCTCATCCCAGTTCTAAACTCAGATCTTATGAATATACGTCTACGTCTAATATATAATGATGTTTATTAGATTGTAAAGATACATCGATTCTGCTGTCTGTAGGTAGATACTAACTGACTATTGACAGTCATCTAGATATGAGTCTAGGTGTATTAATACATGTCAACCTACATGAAGCTGTCACTAGTTCGTATGTAGATTTAAGCTTTACCATGGACATTGGTAGCCTATGGGTTTCAGACGGTGTTTTGACTCAATATCAGTAAAATACTTTGGCACATATGGCGTTTCATACGTGTACTGCTTGTAAACTTGTATTTCAACAAGCCTCGAAATAACTACAGACTTGGGGCAAGTCTACATAGACATTTGCAGAATCGAGTGTTTGTGAAAAGAAAATTGTGTGACAAAAAAATGCACGAAACTAACTGTCCACTCAATGAACAAGGCCATATACATGGCTGCAGTCGCGTGCTCAAGTTAGTGGTTACCGACCAACCGACCAACCGACCGACATAGTGAGCTGTAGATGGTCTTATTGTATAGCGCCTGTATCAGGCCTCAGCAGTCTGAGTTTGTACCGTACTCAGCTCTTTATTTGTTTACATTGAATGTTACGTAGTTTTTCTAGTTTTTTTTCTAGCGTTATTTTGCACACTGTCACTCTATTAATTACAAGGAGAGAGTACAGTGATTGTTTGTACATTGCCATAATATGTCAAGAGTATTCCTTCAAAGCTTTCTTTCATCGTAATATATACTTTATATAATTCTTCATTTTCGTATAGCCTGATTTCTCTTACGGCGAACGTTCAATCATTGACAACATTTCTGACACCAAATGAATAATGTAATATCATTAATAAGCAGCTGTTTCTTAAAAGCTTATCAGTAGCTAATTAAGTATGCAATTAATGTATGATTGATTTCAAACACTTTATCACGTTAATATTATAATCTGTCAAAATAGGACTTTTAATGAAAGAGTAGGCCTAGGCCTACGTCTTGTGAATTGTGAATTTCATATATTATATTGCCCTCTTTTTTCGTTACTCTGGACCCACCCTATGGAACCACCTAACACCCTCCATCCTAAAATCTGCTTCCCCAAAGATACTTCTCTCAAAATTAAAAAAATACATCTTTTCTACTTATTAAATATATATTAGTCGGTCATGTCTCGATTTGCATTACCAACAGATTTATTTATTTTTTCTGTTATTCATATTTTAGATTATGAAGTTTATTATTATTTTCTTCAATGCATTTCTTTCTTTTTTATATGTTTTTTTTTTCTGTTGAGGCTTGCCCAACTCAAGATGTTTCCCAACATCTTTCAGGGCTTTTGCCTTCAATTTCTGAAACATTTTTTTAAAAATTATAATACTGTACCATACTGTTTCTTTGTTTTCCTATGTTTTCAGATTTTGTAAATAAATGTCTATTTGAATTGAATTGAATTGAATATACTACTGTACATTATAAGTGCCTATAGTGTTGGTCAGTAATACGTAGGTTTGTTTATTTATTTGCATTTATTTCACTAATGTAAATTGTACTTACACAATGATTATAGTCAGAAACGTAAACATGCAGCATTGGCGTTTTATTTATTTATAATGTAGTGTATTGTTAGTTGGATAAATTTATATAAATTAAAAAAATCTGTTTATTAAAATCAAAACTCTGATTGTTGAAACTGAAAGGAACATAAAGCTTGATTTACACGTTTACACGCACGCGCGCGTACAAATACTGTTAAAATAATGTGTGTGTGGATGTGTGCGCGCGCGACAATGGTCAAATACCTTGACAATATTTTAAAGATGTATTGTCACCCTAAAAAAAATTCTTGCAATTTTTTGTGTAGAATATGCCATTTTAATGTCACATAATAAAAAAAAATTATTTACCTGAAAAACTGTAATTTAAAGCAAAAGTAGTCAAATTGGCTGCCAGCCAATGGGTTTCTGATTGAATTTACCCATTTATTTTGTAACTTTATATGTAAAATATTTTTTCGTTTTTTTTCTATGAAACAGATTTACTCTATTAAAACTACAACAAATTCAAAGTCTGATTTAATTAATCTTCATTTTTTATGTTTTTGAGGTACAGTACAATACATAAGGTTGAATTTGTGGCGATAGACTACAACTGCCGTTTCTACTAAACTATTGAAAATAAATAAATACATTTTTGAAGTGATGACGCAACTCTAAACTTTAAATTTAATCATTCTTCTGTGTTTATAATAATGTTCAGTAGAAAGTGATGTTTTTCGCGATTCAATCTCACTCACTCATTTCTCAGCTGTAAGGTGTTATTTTCTTTACCATAATTTGTCATTATAGCATGTATAGTACTAGCTCTCGGCATGCTTATGTCATCATAATATATGATGAAATACACAATTTCAGATTTAACCTTTAGGATATTTAGGATATATAAGTCCACATTGTAGGCCTAGATAGTGTCGTAGCTGTCTTTCTAAAGCTATCTAATAAACCATAAAAAAAAGACGAGTAGGCTACAGTAGCTCTAATGACACACTTAACAATCTTTTCGGAGACGAATATGTACTGCCCATGCGCAATGAACCGACAGAGATTTTTACTTGATACGTTATTATCTTCTAATTTAATCAGTAGGCATGCGCATTGGAAACGAAACCAACAGCATTCTCTGTTGAAATATTATTTTGTTTAATATAGATTAGTCTAGGTTCTAGACGGAAGTTTGATTTAATTAGTACAAATATAAATATTTTGGCAAATATGGCGTTTCATACGTATACTTCTAAAATCGAAAAGACTAACATAAAAAAGACAATGATTACAAAGACTTGGGATAGGTCTAAATATAGCCAGATGTGTTTCTGCAACTGAAAGATGCGGATATATAAGTATTTAAAGAACATGCGTGAAGAACAAAAAGACGAAACAAATTGTGTAAGATATTTCCTTACATATTTCACTTTAAAGATGTATTGTCCCCCAAAAACATGAAAAATGAAAATTAATTAAATCAGACTTTGAATATGTTATTTTATAGTTTTAATAAAGTTAATCACTTCCATAGAAAAAGAAACTTATAAGTTAATAAGTGGTTAAATGACCATTTTTTGCTTTAAATTACATTTTTTTCAGGTAAATACATTTTTTTTATCCAATTTTTGGTCAAAGTGGATAACTATTATGTTACATTAAAATAGAATATTCAACAAAAATTGTTTTAAGAATTATTTTATCAGGGGGACAATATATCTTTAAGTCAATAGATATTTACAGATTTACCTTTTAGATGTAATTTTATTAAGTTCGGCTACTGGAATTAGCATATTTTCTGGTATGACCATAAGGAGTGAAAGGATAATACTTTGATCTGGTATGACTGTACAATTTAATTTTAGATTTGCCGGGTTAAGTTTCAATTTAATACACTGAAAGGTAAACCTGACCCTAAAGCTCTGTCTTCACTATCAAACGTTATGTGACAACAAAATGTGATGTGGCCATATATGGACATGATGATGTCATATCACTACCATATTTAAGCATATCATTACCATATTTGGGCACATCACATTACAAAGTCCATCTGCATCCACCACGCGACGCCCCCACCAACTTGTTTTTGATACTCGCATATACCCTGAACATGGAGGTGTACAATTTTAAAAAGAAAATAAAATTATACCTCCGTGCCCTGAACATATAAACATTATTATCTTGATGGAACAATTTCAATATATTTGTGGCGTTCCTTAATAGCCTACTGACGTCACTAATAATGTTTAGTTGACATTTTATCGTTTAAAATCAGAACGAGGCCAACTGTCTTAAATTATAGAAAGGAATAGTTTAGAATCTTTATTGCAGAAATACGATTCTTTTTTATTTGAACATATCTTCTCTTTATAAGTATTGTTTTATAGTACTTTTTATAATAATCATTTCTATGTAAAGCTTCTGATATTGATTTTTTATATATATATACATATTTTAATATTTTAATTGTTTTAACTCTGAGCAAATGAATTTCTCCTTTGGAGATTAATACAATTCTCTGATTCTGATTTTGATTCATTCCACTCCTCTGCTCGTAGAAAACCTCTGTATTTCACTTTTGTGTTTGCGTGTGAAATTATCATAGTGGTAGGTTTAGCGTTGAAGTTCTCCATTATTTTGAGTGCAATGTATTCTAGAAGTAACATAATCTGAACATAAAGCGAATCTCAAGGTCAAATTACACCCAAATTGTGTAATCTTATTATACACAATATACGAAGCATGAACAGTCATTGGTGATGGTGTATCTCTCTCTCTCTCTTTATTAATTTTTCTTTTGATGATTGAATTAGAAAATAAACAAAATTTCATGCTCTGGTTTTTGTGGATAATGTATGATTGTAATCAATATGTCGTGGTTGTGACTGGAGTTTGAAGCAAAACAAAATCATTGAAAGTGGGAGTGACACAATCAAGTTGTTGCAGCATAAATTAACCTAATTTGAATAATAAAGCAAGGTCTAATTAAAATACGGTTGTGGCTAACAATATATTCTCAACTTTATTTATTTATTTATTTATTTTTGGAAGCACATAATGTACAGCAACATGATTTTACTGCGATTATCGCCATTCCCCAGAAAGTTCTAGCTAGAGGTTGGTTTACGCTGAGCCTGAAATACAGTATTTAACTCAGTTAATTAAAACAGTTAATTAGTAAATAAAATATTTTGTTTAAAATTAACTAAAGTTTTGACCAAGCTTTCTCTGTAACTAACTCATTTAAACAATGATTTTGTTGAATGTCTCGGAAAAGATGGTTTCATTGTAATATGCAATAATACGGTATGTACCGGTGGTAATCTATAAAGCTTGTCTACACTATCAAACTTTATGTGACAAAACAATGTGGTTTGTCCATATATGTACATGATGATGTCATATCACTACCATATTTAAGCATCACTACCATATTTGGGAACATTACACTTTTTTTGTAAAACTAGAGCTTAACTTAAGTTATTAAACTGCCTGTCTATATAATAATACAGAATTTTGAAATGATAATTAAGTACGAGAGAGATGTGACACGTTGTAATTGTTTTTGTTACGTTTTCATCTATCTGTTTTTATACATCTCAGAGCAAACTATTCTATGTATCTTTTATATGCAAATGACAATAAATGTAAGTTTTCCACTGATGAATGAATAAATGAATGAGGCAGTGAACATCGGGATCCGCTGTATGATAATGGTCATGTTTTTCTATATCGTTATCATTGCTTCATGATATAAAGCAATTATGAATGATAAAGTTTGCTATAGACCTATATGTAAATTCCCGATGTGCGCAATCCATCAATATAATGTATATGAACGTATCGGCCGCCGCAGGGATGGTTAAGCTTGGTTCCCACTAGAACGTAACGCAAGGACGTAAACGCAACGCAAGCGTTTTAACCAATGACAAGCGAAGTTATAGACAGTTAGCAATCACAAGCGAATAAGCCATCGCTTGTGATTGGTCAATTCACTTGCGTTGCGTTACGTCCTTGTGTTGCGTTGCCAGTGGGAACCACGCTTTAAGTTCGTATACGACGTTTATTCTTAATTTGGATAAAACAATACAGTGATGATTCTATTATAGGTTATTCAAATGTCAATCTATCGCACTGTAGGCCTAAATTAAAGAAATTTTAGTTCCCGATATTGTCTGTATAAAATATGATACATTGGCAACTTTGCTTGGAAATAATCGTGGAGGTATCCGTTATTTCCATTAGAAGCATGTTGATTAAGCTTGGTTCCCACTAGGACGCAACGCAAGGACGTGGAGGCAACGCAAGCGAGTTGACCAATGACAAGCGACAGTTCGAATAATTCATCGCTTGTAATTGGTCAAATTCCTTACGTTGCGTCACGTCGTTGTGGGAACCACGCATAATTTATTCTTAAATGAAATTAAGCTGTAACCATTCAATAGAATGGCGTAGCTTTAGTCAGACCTAAACACTTAATAGCAAACGTAAAATCAATTCTGAATTAATTTCGCTGTAACGTGTGCTATTTGATAAATTTAATATGACTCTTTTATACAGTAGTAGGCCTATCAATTACAGTATGGATAACGTGATAATTATAGAACTACTTTATATTTATATTCGTTTTTTTCTGTTTAAGACCGAAAATAGTTCTGTTTTTTTTTCATCCTACATCGTTGCCATGATTCTTTTTTTTTTTTTATTTCTTCTGGAGGTGGGCGGTTTTTTTTTGTGGTGGGTTTCTTTTTGAGGTGGCTTCTTTTTTAATGGCTTCACCTTGAAGGAAGAGCTGTCTTTAGAGTAAATGTAGCCGACTAATTTTACAGTCAATTTATGGTAAACGTCAAAAGTCCATTTATTTCGCTTTCATAACAGAAAATAAATACAAAGTGTTTCTCTTAAACCATTAAAGCTGCTAATAATGACAAACTCTCCAGCAATCTCGCATAATAATCCTTCTACGTCCAAATAGTCCTCTTGCTTTAGATTATATGAACTGAAGAGATTCGTCGCTTCAATATTGATATAATTCATTTACGTGATGTTTTGAGTGAACGACAGCAATCTTTAATTATTACTACGGTTATTTTGAATGGACATTGAGCTACCTGCAGATAATGAGATTTAATGTGATTTATCCTCTCAACACTAGTTTGTAAACATCATATACGTCGTGTGAACGTGCTAAAGTTTAAAGGTGCATTCATACGAGAAGAGCCGATGCGACAACACTTTTTCCATACTGAATATTGAGCTACCTGCAGATAATGAGATTTTATGTGATTTATCCTCTCAACACTAGTTTGTAAACATCATATACGTCGTATGAACGTGTATAGTTTAAAGGTACATTCACACTAGAAGAACCGATGCGACAACACTTTTTCAAAATAAATATAGTCATCAATTATACCATTTTAAAGTTAAATTCAGTTACATTACGAAATACTCCTTAATTTAATGTTAAGCAAAATTAATTTTTTTTTAGATACTGAAATATACGACTCTTGTGACTCCATCTCCAAGGCAACACAACAGGCAATGAATTTTATCATAAATACAACTGTTATGGAGAAATGTCAGTGTCCAGACGAGAGGCAAAGTTCAGGTCCACTTTTAGGGGTAGTAGGAGGTTCGTCAAGTTCTACTTCTGCACAAATGGCGAGTTTGTTTCGAATCGAGAAGATAACGCAAGTATGAATATTATAAATTAAGACATTTTTATGACATACAGATTTATTGAAATAACTTGTTTGTAATTAAAATAGTTTCATCATCACAGTTGATGTAGGCCCATTGTTATGTTTTCTGCTTATAAACCGCTAGACTGTATTTCTTGTCGTATATACTGTCGACGTTTCGATTTTTTCTGAAAATACGAGATCATGTTTTATACGTATGAAACGACATATGTGCCAAAATATTCTAGAACCTAGACTAATAAACAGCATGTAATGTAAATGTTCGCTTTGGCTTAATTTTTATTTTATTTCTAAAGAAAACCCCATTGGAAATAAGGTCCACATCGGCATGTTATTTTGAATTGTATAGGTATATCTATATACTATAGTAATCAGTTATCTGATATAAAATATATCCATAAAAATAATAATTATCCGAAACAAAAATACACAACTGAAATTTACTTCCCAATCACCGGGACCTTAAACAAATCTGAATACATGAATTGAAAAAGCAATATCATTTGTGTTTGAACAAAGCAATTCACCTTCTGAATGAAATGCGATGTAACAAGTTTTCATTATTTCTTTCATTCTTATTATGTAAACTACTCAGTAACGAAATGATGTGTTTATTAGATAAGTACGGAAGCCCGTTCAGCTCTTAAGATGTATTAATATACAGTAGTGACCCGAACGGGCTTCCGTAGATAAGTATTAATAAAGAGAAATACTTTCTTCCTTAATAGTTACACATATAATATTAATAAAGAAACGTTAATCCTCTAATCACCGTTATTATCATTTCAACAAGATATATATCAATACAGAGGAGTGTTCCTTGTTCAAGGGATTGGTCGAAATTAATATTGTGTCCCCTCATTCGCTTCATGGAAACGTACCCCGTAATAGGAGTGTCCCCTAAATAAGGGTGTCCCGAAAAGGGACCTAGTATTTTGTGAACCATTTTTGGCACTAACGCTCTTTCTTTATGTTTGTATTTGTTTTATGGTAATAAGAAAATCTAGTATTTGTCTAAGGAGGAGGCAGGTACGCGACGTGTGTTAAATTAGAATGACACAAGTCTGTATGGGTTCGTCCTAACAACAAAAAACAAATTGTCATAAGCTATTGCTAATTTATCATCACTTTAGCTGAAAAAAAAATGGGTGTTCGAAACTTTAACAATAACAATACCAACCCTCCCCCTTCTCCCTCCTTCTTTTCCCTCCCCTTACTACACATTTGAATACAGTCACATATAATCATTACATAATATAGAGGACATTTTATTCAGAATGCATGCCATTGTTTTCCAAGACATTATCCGAGTGAAACACAGTTTCTGATATTTATATTCCCATTAGCTGCTGTATAAAGTAGCATTAGCAATCATACTTAGCGAGCTTCCACAGTTTCTTAATTCCTAATAAATCTTCAGACATATAGAAAAAAACCAATGTTCATATATAGAATATCTGATATAGAAAGAAGGCCGATTTTATCATGCTGATGTATTGTCAGTTTTTACTATTAAATCTGTCGGAACTGTACATTAGTCACGTTTTTAATCAATCGCCTAAACAAAATGCACGTCCATTTTCGTTTATTTATAAATCTGCTAAGCAGTCAGATAGTTTGGCAGTGAACTTAGTAGCTTTTAGGAACTGTTCGCGAAAGATAAACTTGTTTACCTTAAAGATACAGTGGCGGAATTAGAATTTGCACTTGTTTTTTAAAACTTTTTACTTCAAACTTTGGGGCTCGATCATCTGTGTTCAAAATTATAGATCTATCGTAAGATTACTGTCTCGCCTTCTTTCTGAACAGAAATAATGAACATGTACTGTCAATCACCTGGAAATTACCTAACTACACATACTTTAAAATAATAATAATAAATAACTAGAAATGTTAAAGTGCAAGAGCTGATCAAGGCCTATAGCCTATATTTGCCTAGCATAACGTAGTTTTGATGACGGAGGACCATCCTAAAGACACGAACCAATTGTTTATTTCAGAACACTTCTCATTGGATAAAAAAATACCTCCAATGGACTATGAGTGTAAAATCGTCTACAAATGGATTTCACCCGCAAAAAGCGAAAGCCGTAAACTTAGCCTCTAGCTTGTCTTAGGCCAAAGCTTTGTAGTCAAACAATCATCTTTCGGATCTGACAAGCAATGATGCATGACGGGAGGTAAAATTGATGTCCAGAATTATATGAATATCTGCTACGCAGCAATTAAAAGAAGAATATGATTTATAAACTTAAAAACAAAAAAAAGTTGTAGAGTGTGGTTTACAGACATTATAAACATTCTGTCAGGCAAATTAAGAGTTCATTTTTTAAACTTATTTGTCCATGTTTAAGGAGAAAAAAAAACACATTTGATTTATGCTATCTACACACATTTTTATTAAGCCTACAGCGGAAGAGTGCGCATTTAGCCGTCCCATCCTCCAGCTTATACGCCCTTGCAATGAGAATCTCTTTTTGATATTTCAGGCCTTTGTTTCAATACAAGTATTATTTTTGCAACGATAATATTAAATATAACTCGTTTTTGGCGTAGTATCGCCAGACTCAGTTACCCGCGTTTACATTGAAATCAATATTTCATGTATTACTCAAATTAATTTGATATTTTGTATCACGATTATTCGCTCGAGTGACAGCCTATAGTGGTTTAGTCACTAGGGTTGTCAAACGGCTTTGTTTTGGTTGTGTTTGTTACCAACATGCATTAAGTAGAATCTTATATTTGTTACTCTCTTCCTTAGGGAACTTAGTGTATTTGTTAAAGATCATATGTCATGCTTTTAAAACAGTTAGAATGTCGTGAGCAATGTTCATTACTTAGTGCAGTTTCCGGATGTTTTGTATTTGAGAAAGTATACTAATGTATTGACGCATTGGATTCTGTCTTATTATGACGTATAGTCAGACGACAGTGACAAGGTCCCGGATGGTTACCATAAACAACCGATAAAAGTGAATTATTCGATATATTTCAATGCATTTTTTCCACGTAATGTAATCTTTTAGCTCATTACTTTACAGCAGCCGATTAGGATTTCTGGAAAATATCACAAAATATATAATATCTATAATTATAGATTGGCCTTGACCTATGACTTTAACTCCTTGCTGTTTTTTGTGTAAATTTCAATTAACAGATGTGATTTTGAATCGCAGTGTTTGCATTACTTTGCTGTCAAAATATGAAAAATTGATCTTTTTTGTGATGTCTCGTATTAATACAATATGTAATTATTATTAAGATAAGAAGGCGGTAATATTATTAATAACGTGACTACACGACGAGTACAGTAAATTGAAAATTATTTTTTAACGTTAGAAAAAGACACATTCTTCCCGTGACGAAATCATTATATTTATATTTCTCGCCTTCATATCAATAAATTGTAAGCATGGAAAGCATCATACGATACTCCAGCCTCTTCAGAGAATGTAGGCATATATTTTCATTGCAGGCAATGGGGCATATATTTTCATTTCAGGCAATGATGTATGCCTTTATAGCCATGTGCCCATAGATCCACAATTATTTTACAGAAAAAACGTATGGACTTTCTCCTATTAAATGATACAAACTAAATGCGTGGATAGATTAACTAAAACATATAGACATTAATTTGTTTTAACTTATGAAATGTGAGGGATTACGCCAATAATAAGGTTTCCCTTTCTGCCTTATAAGATGAACACACAAGGCAAAAGTGATACTCGTCTTCTATTGTTCGGTCATACATAATATGGTATAGATTCAAGAACTCGAGATCATTTACTCTAGGCCTATGCGCATTTAATTTAACATTAAATTACGATTCGAAAGGACGTGCTGCATTAAACCTAAAGTTGATTAAATTGGTAATGTTTGATACTTTAGGCTCTGTCTACACTATTAACCTTTATGTGACAAAACATTATTGACACAATGACGTCATATAGCACATCAGAATTTTTTGTCAAACTAGTTTGACTGTGTAGACAGAGCTTACGTAAGGAGGTAAGCGTGTCACAAGTACTTTGACCAATCACAATTCTTGGATGATCCGAACTGTCGCTTTTGATTGGTCAATTAACTTCCGTTGTTCTTTAAGTTGCGTCCAAGTGGGAACTAAGCTTAATACTGTCCCCTTCGGAACCAACACATTGATTCATAGGCGTCCCCTGAATAGGGGTTGGTCATGGTGTTAAAAGCTTTGCCGTTTGTCTCCTGGACATACCAAAGGAAGGTTTCTACCGTATTACAATGAGTATTTACAATTACCGTAAACGAAATATTTAAAAGAGGAAAGCTGTCAAAGAAATATTTGAACACTTTGTGACTATTAACATTATTTTCAATATATAATCCGAAATGTAAACATGGAAGAAAAAAATGACGCATGTATGAGAGCGTTGGGACTACTTAAGAGTGGTATCCACTAACTACGAGCCTGAGAGATTGTAAAGTAATGACTGAATACCATTAAATGTTATTAGCGTTGCGAGCTCGGTTTTCTTTAAAGGGTTTCACAGCAAATACAATATTATTAAAAGCAAGACCTATCGCATATGGCAAGGTTTTCAACTGGCACATCATGTAATAAGAATAAGACAAACAGTTAGTTTAGTTCACGATTACGACTTTCGATTGTTGTATGTGTAATTTGTGTAACATACTTGGCACATTTGCCAAGTATAGGCCTACTTGCTTTGTATGCCTCTTGTGCGCAATAATAGCCACAATTTCTAAAATATCTTCCTAAATTTCTTTTGGTAATATACCCATAAAACATTTCTATTGATTTTCAGGAAAATTTATATATTGGTGACGTCAAAAACACCGATTAAAATCTCGAGTTACCCGTATCTTTAATATGGGCCGAAATATTAAATATTACGCCATCTGTCGTCGCTTTCTCTAACTTTTCCATAATTTTGTCAGTTTCATTTTATTCTCAAGTATTTTACCATTGGCGGATCAACCGATGCTCTTAATACCAATATTCATCCAAATAACCAAGTTAATGCTTGCTGCCAGGGTGACATGGAGGGGCCAACGGTACTAAAAGTCAAGATGATAATAGAGAAATTTTAAATGTTTAAAACAAATCTTTATATTATGGTATAATTTTTAACCTCTCCTGGAAATCCGGCGCAGCAGGAGTTTGAAATAAATTGCATTAGTAACTACACTATACCTTATTACAACCATTCTGATAATCAATCAATATTATTTATTTAAACTAGGTGAGCTACTGGGCAACAAGTTCCGAGCTCAACGATCGATTTCGCTACGGCTATCATTTCCGTACCGTGCCGTCAGATGCTGGTCTGAACAGCGCCATTATACAACTCGCTAGTGAATTCAATTGGAACTATTTGTCTGTAGTATATGAAGATTCCAGCTTTGGTCGTAAAGCAGTCGAAGAATTGCAAAAGCAGACAAAGTCGTCTGACTTATGTTTGGCGGAGATACAAAAGTTCCCGTATGATACAAAGATGGCAACCGAGGAAGAATTCTATCGAATAGCTTCGAAGTTAAGTCAAGCAGCAAAAGCAAAAGGTATTTAAAATCGAATCTAATGAGATGAATGATAGTACATAATGTGGAATATTAAATTCAATTATTTCGAATAAAGCAGTATTGAATCTATATATTTCATATATGATGATGGTTTTCATGAACAAAAAAATATTCGTTTTATTTTGTATTTTCATTGTTATACACCTACTGTCCTGAAGTCAATTTTCAAAATCACTTTTATCTTGATGTCAAGTGCTCAGACTTTGAAGTGAGGAGGAACATTATAGATGGCCACCTATAGGCTTACAAATTAAGATAAAGATATATAGATAAATCGACCCATTCAATATAATACAACGATATAACTAACGCCATGTGACAACAACTCAACAAATGGCAAATGTATTGTATTGTAGTGTTAAAATGGATGAAGAGTGATAGGCATCAGATAAATATAGCGAAAATATAAATGAGAAATTTGAAAATAACGATATGTAGACGATAACAATTCTTAAGATACCTTATGCTACGGTATACTGTTGATTATTGTCATTAAAATATAGTAATATAGACAATTTAGCAGTAAATCAAACACAAGACGTAAATGACAACCAGGGTATTTTAATACTCTCGGGCGATATTCATGAGTGATCTGCAGAAACAAAAATACTCGAAGCGAGCGAAACATTAAGCCACACTAGAATAGTAATAATAATAAAACTAATCAAGCACATGCTAAGGAAATCTAAATTCTAAAATAATATATAGAACTTTTCTTTTATGCACTGCGTATACTTATCGTCATAGGAATCTCAGAAAAGACAAAACCTAGACGCGCGCGTACAAAAAAATTGATGTACGCGCACCAACATTTTGATGTGTGTACGGAAAACTTGATGAGCGCGTATGAAAATATTGATGCGTGCGTACGAAAATCTTGATACGCGCGTATAAAAATGTTGATGTACAATTTCCATCAATATTTGACTGTGTGTGTCAAATTATCTGCCTGTATTATGATTTTACTTAATTATAAGCCAGTTATTATAAACTTTGATTACAACACGTTTACAGTTATGTGTTTTGATCGACTTTTATGACACACCTAGATTTTCACCTAATTACGGTTTCTAATCAACAATAAAAAAAAAACCTGATCAAATAAATATGTTGAACAATAAAAGATGGTTGGCTGATTTTTCTTGAGAACAATGCATTTTGCCAGTATGCACGTAAAAACAGTAGCTCTGTGTCTATGGAGGCAGTTAGCAGAACAATTTGAAAATCAATTTCTCCCCTCCCCCATATATTTTCCAACTTATAAAGTAGTGATGTCAATTATTAGCATTCGCAAAAACTGTGAATAATACACTACTCATATTATATTGATGGCCATATGGTTGTGTATTAAAAACGACCACACGTCAACAAACGAAACGATAATTATTTTGATGGGAAATGGACATTGGGGACCCATTTATTGATCTGCATTCGAAAATTAAATATTTAAAAACAATTATATTTTCAGTTGTGATCGTGTTTGCTCAGAGAAAGGAGATGAACATGCTATTTGAGAGTGTACGTAAGCGGGAGCCCTCGCTGAGCAGACAATTGGTTTGGATTTTAAGCCATCATCCAGCAGACCAAGAATATCCAAAAGATATTGAGGGCGCGTTTCTGTTTTCTCACTGGACACAGTCAAGCGATAATTTTGAGCGGCAGTTTGTTTCAGAGTTTTTGAAAAACTATATAGACATTCGTATGTTACCAACTGCAGGCTACATTAAGTATGAACAAAATTACACGGACGATGCGCCAGAATTAAAAAGTAGTTTGCGCATGTCTCAAAAAGTTCCCTTTATTATTGATTCGGTGTATAGCTTTGCACATGCCCTTCAAAACTTGATGAAAAAAGACAATTTGACAGAACTTCCAGACTCGTTGCTACTGGATAGAAAATCACGTGACTTGTTTGCAGAAAGTATGAAGAAAATCTCATTCGAAGGTATAAAATACATTTTATCTAAATCTAACCTTTCACGTGGTATTAATAAGTTATGGTTTGAAATCTAACTCGACAATAAAAACATGTTAATGTGTTTTTCTACTCTACTTTGCAGGTATGAGCGGAAACCTGGTTGAATTTAACAGAGGTGGAACCATACGCACTTCTAAATACAAAATACGTCAATTCCGGTTTAACGGAACACACAGATGGGTGGATGCAGGTATTTACACAAACAATACCTTGAAATTATTCGATAAAAATCTAAAATTTAAAACTTCCAATATTGCGTTTCCAAATTCTGTTTGCTCAGAATCTTGTGCAGCTAATTCAGAACTGATTCCTGACGACGAGAACAGTAAATGCTGTTGGGTTTGTCGAGAATGTGAAGTTCTTCAGTATTTGACACCTGGTCAGAGATGCAAAACATGTCCTCTCCTACAAAGACCGAATGCTAACCGAACTGGGTGTTACGATATTCCGATTGAGACTATGACGTTGTTTAATAAATGGGGAGCTGGGGTGTCGATCATGTCATTCATTGGTATGATACTTGTCATTGCAACTGCCGCCATTTTGATTAAGTATCGCGACACACCGATTGTGAAGGCGTCTGGGAAAGAGCTAAGCTATCTGTTGTTGTGGGGAATCTTTCTAGCGTATCTGAACGGTCTGATTGGGTCGAACAGACCGACAGCGGGGATTTGTACATTGATTCGTCTTGGGATTGGATCAAGTTACACGTTATGTTTTGCCGCACTTTTGATTAAGACAAATAGAATATCGCGTATTTTCAATCGCTCGCGTCGAGGCGCGATGAAAACTACGCACTGTATCAGCCCAGCTTCTCAGGTTGCTCTTTGTTTGATGCTATTTGGATTACAACTTGTTATTATTATAGGCTGGTTAATTTTGATACCGCCAGAAACAGTCTACCATCAACCTACAAAACTTCGATTACAGCTAGTTTGCGGCGTTTTAACTGATTCTTCTTTTATGATTGTGTTAATTTACCCGGCGTTTCTACTCCTCGTTTGCGTTTTCTACGCGTTCAAAACAAGAAAATGTCCGTCAGGTTTCAACGAAACGAAATTTATTGGTTTTACTGCATATATTACATGCATTATCTGGTTGTCTTTTACGCCGGTGTATTTTATTACGCAGAGCATGCCGTTACGTCAAACGGCTCTCAACGTTGCGTTGACGTTAAGTGCAACTGTTGCGTTTATTTTTCTTTTTGCACCAAAAATGGTGATTATTTTATTCAAACCTGAGAAAAATACAAAAAGGAGCATTATGGGATCGTCGAATGGAGCACGCACTCGGACGTTCAAGGACATTGTGAAATCAGTCCAAGCTCAACGTAAGTACATTAGTATAATTGTTAGTACTGTACATGGAAAGGTGTGTCATGCTCCGTCTAAGCATGTATAAATAACTAACTTATTTCTCCATGGTCTAAGATTGAAATTAATCTAGAGTCTAGGTTAGATAAGATCACAGCTCTGTTGAATGTCTTGATTAATTTAATCTGTTTAAACGTTATTAAAAATGTTTCTGTAATTATCATGTATTTTATATTATTATTATTATTATTATTATTATATATTATTTTATGTATATGACAACAAAGCACTCTTGGATACTGTTATCACTCATTTACATTATTCAATGCTGCACGATAGGGGGCGATATACTTTTTACTTTGTGGTTTTGTGAAACGAGTTGCTGGTAAAGCTTGGTTCCCACTTCTAGGACGCAACGCAAGGACATAGACGCAAAGCAAGCGATCAATGACAAGCGACTCTTCGAATAATCCATCGGTTGTGATTGGTCACTTAAGCTTGGTTCCTACTAAGAAACGTAAGAACATTCCCTTCCAATAATTGTGTTTGCCCCGCTTGCTTGAAATCAAACCTGTGATGTTTGCAGAGGTTTACTGTTGCATCGTCGGTTTCCACTTGTGATTACGCAATACAGCACTTTGCGTTGATACGTCACTGCGTTATGTTGCGTTCTAATGGGAACCACGTTTTAAGCTAAGTTACGTCGTTGCGCTGCGTCTCTAGTGGGAACGAAGCTTAAAGAATAATGGATAGTGATTCCGTCCGTGTTTAAAAAATATATATTTATTCTTCAGATATGGGCGATAAAGCATCTGATATAGTGACAAATTGCAAGAAACCGTCACTAGCTATGGTTGTTTTAGCTGCCAAGAAACTTGAAAGTAAGTGTATTTTTGACGTCACTAGTAGAAACCCACTAGACATCGACAGCATCACTAAGATTGCCCACTTACAAACTAATTGCAACCAGCTAGGCCCATGGGAGCGCAACCTGTATGAGATAACCTAGATGATGGTGATTGTACAGTACGGTAGCTACCAGTTCCAGATCCAGAACCATCCTTAAAAGATGTCCACGCGATAGCTACTCCGAATTAAACCGTTTTTTCATATTTGATTTCATTTCAGTGCAACGAGCAGCGGAGGCGACGACAGAGGGCAATAAATCAAATCCGACAGAAGGGCAAGTTGTCGCAGAAGTTCACAGAGAGGATGATAGCGGCATAGATAACACAACCAATGACCAACACACGCCTATGCTCACTCAAACAGACGACGATTAGAGATTATCGTCCAGGCGAAAATCTACATGCGTTTGAAAAGAGAGACAATAATGAGAGACATTAATTTTGATGAGAAGGTCATGGAAAACTAATTAATTTTTTTTTAAACCACTAAAAACCTGAGACCTGTAACCCTAGGTAGGGACCCTGACGGG
This sequence comes from Antedon mediterranea, assembly GCF_964355755.1. Lineage (NCBI taxonomy): Eukaryota > Metazoa > Echinodermata > Crinoidea > Comatulida > Antedonidae > Antedon > Antedon mediterranea. Next base: position 32,229,908 of record NC_092672.1, read on the forward strand.
TACTCTCCCTCCGGGTCAAGTCATAATAGTGTATGATACTAATTGTTATTTCAAGATATTAAATAAGCTATATTATATTTAAGCGATTATAATTTTAGACTAATTTAATTCTTCAGTCGAGTCCTGAAAGGGAGTCAGGGAGGCTCCAGGATGTTGGAGGGTGGGAAGCGATGGGAGGGCTTAGGTTGGGGGAAGAGTGGGAATCGATAGGGTTTAGGTTGGGGGAAGGTTGAGGAACGATGGGAAGGGTGGGAATCGATGGAAGGGCTTAGGTTGGGGAAGGGTGAGGAACGATGGGAAGGGTGGGAATCGATGGAAGGGCTTAGGTTGGGGGAAGGGTGGGGAACGATGGGAAGGGTGGGGAACGATGGGAAGGGTGGGGAACGATGGGAGGGCTTAGGTTGGGGGAAGGATGGGAATCGATAGGAAGGGTTAAAACCGTTTAAATTTAAGAACTATAAAATAGTGTAACATTCTTTTTAATAATTTAAGTGGTTCAAACAATACATCTTGAAATGATGTTTTGTAGCCTAATATCAGAATATTGTATTGTATATACTAGATAACGCCATCAATGGTTAGTTGATACCGTTTTGCTATGTAATGTCTTTAGAATCGTGTTTTCCCTCCATTCAGTTGCTGTACGCACAATTTGAGTAAGTAGACATGAAACTGATTTATAAAAATTGGTATTTAAAAGAGTGAAATTTATATGTGTAATATATTTATATTATGTATTACAATTTGTGCAATAAAATACATAAAGTCTGCATTTTCTGTACCTTGGAAGGGTTGTTTTAATCGTTTATTTCCGCCGGTGACATTTACCTCCATGTTTCAACACGCCTACATTTTATGCAAATTAAGACAACTTGTCACGTTTATTGTTGTATAATTATGTAAGATTCATTCGTCACTACGTAACACACTTGTTGTTTTAAGTAATAAGGGGTATGATTTAACAGTACAATAACACATAAATGACGTTTGAGGTTTTACGTACATGCCGTGTTGCCATAATATGGTATAGAGCGACAATAGTGACAGGCGTCTTCTTTGTCATCAGTACCGTCATTTTCATCGTTATATTTATCGTTATCTTCACCGTCATTTTTATCGTTTTATTCATCGTTATCCTCACCGTCATTTTCATCGTTATCTTCACCGTCATTTTCATCGTTACCTTCATCGTAATCTTCACCGTCATTTCATCGTTATCTTCAACGTCATTTTCACCGTCAATATATTCACCGTTATTTTCACCGTCATTTTCATTGTTATTTCATCGTTATCTTCACCGTCATTTTCATCGTTATCGTTACCGTCATTTTCATCGTTATCTTCACCGTCATTTCCATCGTTATCTTTATCGTCATTTTCATTGTTATCGTTACCATCATTTTCATCGTTATCTTCACCGTCATTTTCATCGTTATCTTCACCGTCATTTCCATCGTTATCTTCATCGTCATTTTCATCGTCATTTTCATCATTATCTTCACCGTCATTTTCATCGTTATCTTCACCATCATTGTTATCGTTATCTACATCGTCATTTTCATCGTTATCGTCACCGTTATTATTTTGGTTGTCAGTATGTGAGTCATCGGTGGTGGTGTCGTCATTATCCATTAGTCAATACTGGCATTGGCGATGTCGTAATTAATTTATCAGTGGTCGTACGCGCTTCATATTCATTATAGTTGATGTCGTCATTTTTTTTGTAATTTTACATCATCTTGGTCATTCTCAGTCACTACTTTTATATTTTGTTATTGTCATGTCTGTTATCATCATCTTGGTTTTCGTCATCGTCATCATCTTAGTTATCGTCATCATTATCATCATCTTGGTCATCGTCATTATCTTAGTTATCGTCATCATCTTTATTATCATCTTGTTGACTTTTATCGTCATATGTTGTACTGTCACCATCTTGTTGTCTCATTACCACAATTGTTGCTGTTATTACAATTGTTTTACCACAGACTAAATTGACATATTTGAATGTAAATATTTATTAAAATGCCAAAGTACGAATATTAATTTTACATCATAATTGTGGTTACAAAATAACGTTACAAAAATGAGAGTTGGGCATCAGTGATGTTAGACATGGTGGCGCTGTTCACTTCATTAAAATAGTACATGACGGTACTGTGTATTATTCTACACACATCTAATGTACATTGTTGGATTATTTATTACTATACCTTCAAATTAGGACCATAGTCGAAAGCTAAACCCGACTCCTCCCCCGCCCGATAGAGCCACGCCCATCTCGGATTATCTACGCTTTAGTAAACGTTGGAAAATAAACTACATTTTGATTATTACAGCTGAGAGCAGCAAAATTCAAGCGCCCACACACAAACGTATGTTGGGGTTGTCTGTAAATATTGATTTAGTAAAATTGTATATAGGCCTAATATAAAAGAAAGAAACTACAGAAGAACCCCTGTTTGTGACGCACGTATGACGGGGACACACTTTCTTCCTGTGAAACGAATAAAGCCACCTCTATTCAGAGCCAATCCTTATACATGGCACACGTGGTATATTAATGTACAGTTCGTTGGGTCCGAATGCGTCCCTAAATATAGTAAAGGTTCTACTGTGTTAAACTTTTGATAGAGTCGTCTCGTGGTTTCTAATTCCATAACCATCGATTAGGCCTAAAACTGACACTATCAAACTAGTTTTACAAAAAAAGTGTGATGTGCCCAAATGTGGTGATTATATGCCTAAATACGGTAGTGATATGACATCCATTTATAAAGTTTGATAATGTAGACAGAGCTTAAGATAACCGAATATGAAAAAGTGCAGATGCACACAAACTGTACAATAAATGACATACAAAATAACATTACTGGTTTCAAATAAATATACACATTCACCGACCAGACCACTATAATGCTAGTGGTGTAGGCTTACAACCCTGAATACAGAAAATACTTAATTAACTTATTCTACAATAAACGTTTGGTCCTTTGTTTTATATTCTCTACTCCTATATTGTTAAAATGTTCACTTGGTTATAAGCGTATACTATATATCCAAGATTCTCAATTGTACAAAATAACGGCTGTGTGGGGATAGTAGTATGTACAGAAATATACTTGTGCGAAATCGACAGGAATACGGTATCGTCACACCTCTGATGCGCCAATACGTAATCACGTGGTTTTCATGGCAAGATACGTGACCCGTGTTATAAGCACAAATGCGTGTGACGTGTATTTATTATATATTTGTGAGTTGTTTTTGTTGTTGTAAAAGATTAACGACAGTTAAATTCGTCTCGGATTTTGTGAAATACACTCTCACCACACGGTGCACTTCTTCTTAGGGTTCATCGGACTTCCTAACTTGCAGTTGTATGCTTTTGAGAAAGCTTCTGAGTTAGAAACGCTTCCAATAACCCTGTGAAATAAAATTGTAACCATATATTACACCTGGCTCTGTCTACACTACAACTCGTTTGAAAAAAAAGGTGATATACCCAAATATGGTAGTGATATGTTCATATTATAGGCACATCACATTTTTTCACATAAAGTTTGATAGTGTAGGTAGAGCTTGGTTTCCACTTGGACACAGAGCAACGATGTAGGCGCAACAGAAGTTAGTTGACCAATCACAAGCAACAGTTCGGATAATCCATCGCGTCGTGATTGGTTAAAATACGTTTGGTGCACCAAGTGGGATCCAAGGCTTTATAAAGCCAAATAATAGGGATGTTTCCCAAAGTATAAATTATCAAACTCTAGTGTAAACCAAGATTTAGTATTTTACCTGAAATCTGCATATGAGTGTTCTTCAACGCTTAGTTGGTGAATAATCTCTTCTCTCTTGGCTTTACTGCACCAAATCTTCGTAAAAAGAAAGGTTATTTAATGATGTTACCCATATACCTAGCTCACCATCTATATGAAGTACAGTATAAATATGATTCGAGATTGTGTCGAATATTTACATTTTTTTTCAATAAAATAAATGTTTTTGTACACGTACAAAACGTACACAAAGTTGAATACTTACTTGTCCAAAATTTAGAAAGAATATCTGATCATGAGTCATATTTAACCCTGGCAAAAGATCTTCTTCTTGTCCATTTCTTTTTACCCAATTTCGGTAAGCCTGTAATAAAACACACATTACAGATATACCTTCATTAGAGGTACGTAGCTAGCCTATGTATTCACTTAGGGAACGTAGCAACGCATTTTGTACGCGCGCGTTCAAACGCTGTTAGTAAGCTGTTGTACGCGCGCGGTAACGTTGATAATAATGCTACGCGCAGCTGCTAACAAAAGAGGAAGAGAAACAGGTTTTCATATCAATTTTTAGTCTACAGCTCACTATGTCGGTCGGTTGGTCGGTAAACACTAACTTGAGCACGTGACTGCAGCCATGTATATGGCCTTGTTAAAGGTTATAAAGCTCCTGGTTCAACATTGCTTTTGTTTATTATATAATTATGCCTTTGATAAATATGAGTGAGGCAGAACGAGCGTCGCAAAATGAGCTTATTTTTGTGTCGGTATGATCAAGGAAGAGTGAATGTGAAAGAGTGAATGACAAACAATATAAATAAATGTTATTCAGGAGAGCCCTTAACCACGGAAGATTGTAATTTCACTTTTCCCTAGTTTAGTTTCTGGAAAATTCAAATCTTTTACCATATATGCTTCTTTTAAGCCGCCATTATCAGCCATGTTTTCCCCTAGTGTTTGCCGTCCGTCTACCTGTCAAATACCAAACGTATTGTATCATCAATGGTGAAATAATAGTCTATACTACAGTAGAACTCGGGGACACTTTCTGGATGGAAACGTGCCTTCTAAATAGGGGTTAGATGTTAGTGTTAAAACTGAATGTGGTGCCCTTCGTTCGTTTTTTATGGGTAAGTGTGCCATTACTTGGGATGGCATGTCCTTTCAATAGGTATGTCCGAAAGGAGGGTCGTGCCAAAGGTGGATGGGGCATCTCAAAGAAGGAGGGATGGGGTGTCCCAAAGGAGGGATAAGGTGTCCCGAAGGAGGGATGAGGTGTCCCAAAGGAGGGATGAGGTGTCCCAAAGGAGGGATGAGGTGTCCCAAAGGAGGGATGGGGTGTCCCAAAAGAGGGATAAAGTGTCCCAAAGGAGGGATGAGGTGTCCCAAAGGAGGGATGAGGTGTCCCAAAGGAGGGATGAGGTGTCCCAAAGGAGGGATGGGGTGTTCCAAAGAAGGAGGAATAAGGTGTCCCAAAAGAGGGATGAGGTGTCCCAAAGGAGGGATGGGGTCTCCCAAAGAAAGGATGAGGTGTCCCAAATGAGGGATGGGGTGTCCCAAAGGAGGGATAAGGTGTCCCAAAGGAGGGATGGGGTGTCCCAAAGGAGGGATGAGGTGTCCCAAAGGACGGATGAGGTGTCCCAAAGGAGGGATAAGGTGTCCCAAAGGAAGGATGGGGTGTCCCAGAAGAGGGATGGGGTGTCCCAAAGGAGGGATGAGGTGTCCCAAAAAAGGGATGAGGTTTCCAAAATTACACGCACCGTCGTCAACAGTCACGACGGACCAGTACTTACGTTTTTATTGACCTCTTTTACCGTATAGTTATTATATTGATCTACAAAGCACTCGGACTTTTTAAGGTAAGCATCTATTGATGAGTTAGACCACCACGCCTGAAGATTACCGTCCTGATTAAACAGCCTGCCTGTAACAAAAGGAAAGAACCAATAAAATGATGTATGTAATGCTTTTATTTTACTAATTCCTCCATAATTTGTTTGGTGTATTTCTAAAACTAAACTAAAACCCAACAACTTTTGTAGCAAATTTGTTTAAGGACTTAGGCCTATTTTACAACTGGCAGTTGTGAATTCTTTTTAAAAATCTTTCCACCAATCACGTACCTTTATCATCATATCCGTGCGTTAGCTCGTGCCCAATCACTACGCCAATTCCTCCATAATTCATTGACCTGTGTATGAATGACACAAACTTGGTTGGATATCGAAATCTGATTATCCTGTATACTATATATACTCATTATTATTATAATATTATTAGACACTTAAAAGATGTATTGTCCCTTTGACCAATTCTAAAAAAATATTTTGAAAAAAGTGGTTCGGTTTGAAGTATCATAATAGTTATTAACTTTCACCAAAAATTAGTCGAAAAAAAATCCATTAACTGAAATACAGACGGTTTTTTGTTCAAAAAATAACTTTGACTTCCAGTCGAAGTTTTCGATCAAAACATATCTCATAATGCAACGCGCTTGTTTGGCTACTCTGTATGCATATTCATAAAACTTCCTCGCAATCTGTGTGAAAACACCTTCTCAACCGTGACGAGTTGTAAACAATCCTAATTAGCATCATGCATAATGTATACTCGTGGATTGAAATCTTTGTTTACTTTCGTTCGCGATGACTTTCCAGACGATCGAAATGTAATCAAATTAATTTACCTGTTAATTACGTAAACTTTTTTTTTTGGCTCGAATTTTCGCCTTTAAGTGAATAACTTTAATATTACTTTGATATGGCCAATTTAAATTTAGAATATTTTGACCTTTATTTTTTGTGTTTCATTGGACAATACATCTTTAAATTCACTCCAGTATTGCATTTAAATTTTACCGTACTTAGTACTGGACAGAAATTCCAACTAGATTCCATTCTTAAGATAATTTTGCTCAGATCACCCAAATTCTACTTATTCTTATTCCACGGTAATTCGGATCTTTTATTAAATATTTCTGGCTTTTAAGCATATAGACAATATCATAAACTTACTGCGTAGATTTTGTGGAATAGAAAGGTGACTGTAATATTCCGGCAGGAAAAGCTGAAATAAAATAATTTCATTATCAAATTCAATTTTACAGTTTACGCTAAACTCGAGCGGAATGCTAACATTAAACAAGAAATATATTAACAATGTGCGCTCTGTAGTCTAGTTGTCCGGATTGTAAATGTTCAAAGACGTAGCATAGATAAGAAATAAAACATGATTTAAAATAAAAAGTATTACAAATATACTCACTAATAAAATTACTAGCATGATGATAAAAGGCATTCACAACTATGACGGTTGACCCAGGCCACCTGGAATGGTAATTTCATTGAGGTTAAAGCTATTTTACTTTTAGGTTAGTTTTTCTAGTTACAAGCTTGTCAAGATACGAAATAGATATAAGTATTTATCATTATTATTATATATTCTTTATACTGGGTAGCTTCTTCAGTCTAAGACTGGGCCTAGTACGGTATATTATATGACAAGTTTGTGACAGTGGCTGTGTGTGAATTAGTACATTAGGGTAACCCCCCTACTTGTCTCGAAAGATGTACTAGGTTCTTAAAAGTGTACTTGAGCCAGATGTGTACACTGGTGGAACTACGATTTATAGTCCTTAAATATTGATAATATTACGTAATGAAAGATAATACAAAACTTACTTATATTTGTCGACTGGTTTTCGAAGCTTTATCATATTTTGCCACGAGTTTTCCGTATACGCTCCAATGACATTCTCGAAGTATTTGGCAGAATCTATGTTTATCTAAGTTTAATCAAATGTACGTATTATTAAATACAAAACGCTTCGTCTGAACGCATTTCTTAAACCGTGCATTGGATTCACCCTTGACACTAAAATACATTATATTCGGTGGATTTAAATGTTCGAAAAGAAACGTGGGTTTTTTAGATACTACACATATTTTGTATTACCATATAATGTTAAATACTATACTATCTTTACTCTGATCCAACACACACAAAACCCAAAACAGAAACATTATGACTTACCCTTTCGTATTGCTGATTAATATGGTCGACATCGACCATATAGGGATCGTAACCCACCATCTGCCGTATCGACTTCGCCTGCCATAATTAATCAACATACATTTTAGAATTAGATAAAAAGATCAAGGAAGAATGAGTGGGACGACGAGCACAAGACTATAAACCTCTGTCTACAATATCAAACTACTTTGACAAAAAAAGTGTGATGTGCCCAAATATGGTAGTTGTATGACATCATCATTTCCATATATGAGCACATCACATTTTTGTCACATACAATTTGATAGTGTAGACAAGGCGTTAGGCCTAATTGCCATATTAAATTCTAAGGTAAAGATATAGAATAATAATAAATATAAACGTCGAAATGCATGGATCTTACCAAGAACACTGTTACAGAATATTATTCTCTTTTAGTATTTTGATTCTTTTGATTTATACAATATTTTAAAAATGTAGAGGGCGGTGTACCCCTGTCCAAAATTCTGCGATTCATTTCACAACTTTTAGGCCCTAGGCCCCTTATTTCAAAATCATGAATACGGTACCTTTTTTATTGCATTTGTTCTCGTGTAGTCATCCATCCAATCCGTTTTATGTATTAGTTCTTCAAGTGAATCTTTTATATCGCCAATCATTTCATCAGCCTATAAACAAAATTAGTACAAACTTTAATGATAAAAAGGGATATCGAAGATTCGGAACCATCATGGAACAATTTTAAATGATCAAGTAGGCCTATCAAGTATATATTGTGGCTGGGAATATGTTACGTGTATTTGGGGTTTTTTATGGTGCAATGGTGTGAACACATTGATATTTACGATTCGTTGCCTATTTAAAATGTAACGTAAACATGTGGTTGAAACTGGTGCAATTAAGTCGTGTGAACACATACTGAAACTTACGACACGTTTGCTTTCTTCGTCAAAGTATTTCTTGATAAACGGATATCCTAGTGCGCCCCCAATGAATCTGTTCGTTTTGTCGATGCAGAACCTCCACCGAGACGGCTCCTTTTCTTCGCCTCGCGTCACTCGCAGATATTTCTGACGGAACTCGCGTTCATTCTTGCCAAGGTGAAGTGAGAAGTCTTTGATGAACCTTGCGATTAAGTAATTTGCAACTACTCTGCAATGATCAAGAAATATGTTACATTGATGTAGTCGATCCTGTGTATCTATAATTTGTGCAGTAGCATAGGCAAATTATTTGTGTCTAGCAAACTTGAATGTAGGCCTACCTTTTAGGCGTCTGCTGCAAAAGCCCGCCAATTTTCTTAACATATGGAATAGAGCAGACGATCAGTGGTTCCATTTCTTCATCAAGATTCAGTTCAGTTTCTTCGAAAATACCATTAAAGTATGGCACCCACTCAATCTAAGGAAATGAACCAAAAACAGATTTGATAATCTGTTACTCTCTACAAATCTATAATTTAATTTGTATGATCTTTCATCGTCGAAAATGTCTTTTAGTTTCTTTTTTCCCAAGTAGTTTAGTAAAGACGTAGCAAACTTTGTTTGTTAAGTTAGTAAAACAGTTGAGAGACTGCAGAAAAGTTTCCAGAAGTCGACACTTTAGTAACTAGATAGATACACATGGCACCAAAACCTACGTATGGTGACATTTCTTTTAATTCCGAAATCGTCTTTTTGTTGTATAAATCCATGATGTTGCGCCTTGCCGCTTTGTCCTCTGAAATCTGAAGAAAACAATTGATAGTATTTTAAAAGATGATAATGAAAAGATCTGTTCAAAGGGGTTGTTAAAGAAAGGAGAAAAGGGTGTTTGGTTTCGGTATATAGGACGTAATGCATCAACGGGTGTTTGTGGTAGCCACAATGATCGAAGCAGGGTCCTGGGTATAATGATTTAACGTATCTACACCAACAGATTTGTTGGAAATTACTTTCGCTCCAGAATGAATATACGCCCTTATAGCGGATATGTTCTACTTTTTAAAAAACCTACCTCCGCCAACTGTTGCTCAAAGCGGAAAGCATCTAACATACTTTCATACGCCTTTTTTCTATCATGATCTAGGCGTAAGGTTGTTGCCATACTGGTCATGAAATCAATATAAGCCGCAGTAATCTGACAATAAAAAGAAAACATTAGAGAGCCTATGTTCAAGATTTTTTTAAAGCTTTTACTTTTAGACCAGCTTAGAATTTACTACTGTGCGTCTTGCGTAAATATTCTAATGCCTCTTCACGTCGCCTAAAGAGACTTCATAGAACTTAATATGGTGCAAACTTGTACATACTCCTTTCACATCGCCTAGTACAGCCAAGGCAATCTAAAAACAGGATTCTGAGCTCCGGACATCAAATGATTTATATATGGCTGCGACACGATCAGTACCACGCTCTTAAGCGTGGTTCCCACTAGCGACGCAACGCAAGAACGTAACGCAACGCAAGTGAATTGACCAATCACAAGCGATGGTTCATTCGCTTGTGATTGCTAACTGTCTATAATTTCGCTTGTCATTGGTTAAAACGCTTGCGTTGCGTTTACGTCCTTGCGTTACGTCCTAGTGGGAACCAAGCTTTAACAGACACCGCGCGCCGCGCAGAACGTACATAGTACAGTACTGTTGCTATTTGTCGCAGCCAGACATAAGATCAAAGGACTGTTACGAGTTCCTATCTTGGCAAGCCAAGCTCAGTGTCCTGTTGTTAGATTGCCTTGGTAAAACTCCGGAGTTTACATACACATGGCGCGTCAACACCGGCGCTCTGTTGCGCCCCAATGTGTGTAAATTCCGGGGTTTCACTAGGCAACGTGAAAGTAGTAGTAAACTACTGAGATCAATATTACGTCCAAAGAAGTCTTTTTACTTCACGTGACAGGATTTGAACCCAGAATAAGAATGTGATTTAATAGCCAAGCTTTATAACCAACATCTGCACTATTGTCCTCATTGTTTCTGGTCGACAACTGTGTGTGGTATACACAACTAGGCCGGTTTATTACCAAAAGATTATAGTAATAAAGCCTCTACTTATGGCAGCCCAGAACCCCAGAGAGCCGCTTAATGTCACATTGCTTTGTTTAGACATAACTATTTTGACAGACACATCTTCACATTTGAAAATGAATATAAACTATTGAAATAATTAAACGTTAATAGCTGACCTAAACATTTTAATCTTTGACATTTAGTTTGAATAATTTTCAATTAATTTTCTCGTGTTTGACATTTAGATATGTAATAATCGCCGATTACCTGCATAGTAGCAATTTATATAAATTGTTGGATAGAAATGTCATTCGTACTCTACCTTATTTGTAATGTTGGTTTTATAGTATTCGGCGCTTTCAATTCCGAGCTCAGGCTGATCTATCTGAAATATAGTAACGATAGTCTTAATAGTCGAATACATTTGTTTAATACATTCATTATTGATTTCCGATACAATTTAACCACAGCGTGTATATATCATACACTGTAAACTACAGATCTACTACTAAAGCTCTGTTTACACTATCAAACTTATATCTGACAACAAATATGTGATGTGTCCATGTATGGACAAGATGATGTCATTTGATCACTACCATTATTTGCGCATCACACCTTTTTTTTTTTGTCAAACTAGTTTGATAGTGTAGACAGAGCTTGAGTTTGATATATACCGTGCTGTAATAACATAAAACAAACTATTTAAAAAAAATGACACTGGTCATTGGCATTTTCAAGATTTGCCAATTTGTTCAATATTTTCACCACTGTGATTATAAGATTGGTATTAAACAAGCCTATCAGGTTGTTTAATAATTTAATGTTTGCAAACCGATTCTTTATAGTCTTTGAATATTTCTCCACAAAGTCCATATTTGGTGTTTACCATTCCATGACACTTTGATTTACTATATAAAGGTTATATCATTATATAATTGTTGATAAAATGTGATTTTATAAACACGTCAATTAGGATTACAGTTTAGGTTTTACAACCCCCTTTGATTGATTTACTATCGTTTATTTTTAATTGAATACATTTAAAGTGTGTGGTCTTATTACATTTTGGTCAATGATCTGTGTGCTATGAAACGCGAAAGGGGCAAAACGCTAGTCGTATTTGTGTGTCGCTTCTTTATTTGGTATCGATGCCCAGCAGCAATGTTCACACCGGATAGAAAGTCTGTCGGTCAGAAGCATTGGTGAAGTTTAGAGTTAGGTCAAAGAGAGGTTTACAGAGTAACATGTTGTACTTGATTAGTTGACATTTCATTTGCTGTTTGGACAGCGAGGATATTTACGACTTTGTTACCGCATGTAATCGTGTCTTTTAAACAATTTCATTATCATCATGTTGCAAGATAACTATAAACTATAGTAGATATTTACAGGACAGTAAGAAGTTTAGCAGTTTCGTTTAATTTAATCCAAGTACTTGTACAATGTTTACAAATCATTGGATGTATACACTGAGAAAGTGGTCACGCAAAACATAGTGTGGTTAAAGTTTGTAATAAATGGAAACGTTATCCTATTTACCGTCGTTTCAAGATGTCATTGACACAAATTCGACGCGCGCGTACAAAAACCATTTTCATAAACTTTAGTATAGTATGTAGTATATAACAGTTTCCCTGAGTTCAAAGCACGCAAAACATACTAATATTATTAAAGTGTGCAGTAATGAATGTGGTATTTTTAAATCATAGTTCACTAATTCGACGCGCGCGTACAAAAGGTATTTTCAACAATGTATGAACGCGCGCGTAATACTATACAGTATTTGTTTGTTTCTGTTATATTTTTTAGGCTACCCAAATTGTTAATCTGACTTGTTACTACTTTATTTGTTTATAATTACACGGTAGGTAGGTATCGGTACTAGACCTACTCAAATAAAAAATTAGGTCCAGCCACAACTCTTGGCATGTAAAAATGCTGTGAATGAGTTATCATTGTCATATTATGTTGCGTTAACCCAAACCATGTGTCATTTTTTAGTTCAGATATCATAGTCAAATTAGTAGACCTACCGATCATAATGTCACTTAACAGCAATATACTGTAAGTGGTAATGGGAGAAGTAATAAAACATAGTGACATTTATTGGTAGTCACTTTATTTAAAAATTCCCATTACTAGCGATGGATTAACGATAGTAAAACTTTATGACTTAGCACGATATCAGAGGCGGCATCCAATTTCCAACTGACTCCATTCCTGAAATGATAATTCTTCTACATATTCTATATTCTGGTGGTGCAGATCAAATATATTTTTTTTTGGCCAAAGAACATAGATACGACATTTTAACGCTTGAATTTAGGTTGCTGGCAATACAATTTTTACAATAGCAAAAATAGTAGATTATTTACTTTTATTGTCCGACATTATGTGGAAATGTACAGGTCAACTCGGCCTAAATATGTAGTATGTATCCGATTGGGGATTCTTTGATCAATTAAGCTAGGTTCCCACTAAAAACAACGAGGATGTAAGTGCGTAACAAGCAATTTGACCAATCACGACGATGAGTCTACGTCTAAAACTCTGTCTACACTATCAACAACAAAAAAGTGTGATGTGCCCATATACGGTAGTGATATGACGTCATCGTGTCTGTATATGGACACATCACATTATTTTGTCACATAAAGTTTGATAGTGTAGACAGAGCTTAAGTTAGAACCAAGCTGTAAATATTACTCACGTATATGATATTTAAAATTGAGTTAGCAAAGTCTTCTCCAACTGCTTGACTAAATATGTAATTTTTATCGATTATAAGACGCATTTTGATCAGGATTTCCGTTAGATTCCACGAATCTTCATCAAACGCTCCGTCCTCCATAACAGGCCAGCCACCAAGTGTGTGTATTAATTGTGTAATTTGCTGGACACTGATACTGTCTATCAAAGCTGTGAAAGAATATCTCTATTGCATTTACTGGTGAATTTACACAGACGAGCAGTAACGGTAATACAACATTTATAGTTATAGTTATTCCTTATGACCATTTACACACAACGCGGAGCCGACGAGCGGTTTCTGCTCAGGATAGACACAGATTTTACGTGGGACAAGCTACGATGTTTACCGCTTACCGTTACCGCTTGTCTGTGTAAATAGTCCTTCAGAATGAAAAACTTCTCCTTGGGTTTATAGATATTTTTGTAAACTAAACAGTCGATAATTTACATTGTTGTAATTATGTAAGATTTTTGACGCACCTTCATCCATACATGATCTATAAAATTGTTTAGCTTTTACTACAGCTTCTATATCGGTCTCCAAAATATCCTCTTCAATTATTCCTACAAAAAATTTGTATATACTGTATACTTGTAAAGTGGCATCATTTCATATAGATCAAGTCTCAAGATATGGTTTTTAAAAAAAGGAAAGAAGAGAACCAAAACCAGAAGGATAATGGCAAGAGGGTGAAGAAGAAGAGAAATGTACAGTAGTTGTTCTTAGTTGTTATAAAGAGAAAGAGGAAACTAAAGAAAAGAAAAAGGTTACACAATCAGTTGTTGTACAAGATTATGAAGAGGTTGAGGAAAAGTAACAGGATTATTGAAACACCTTAAGTTGTTGTAAAAAAAAAGAGAAGGTTGAGGAAAATTAACAGGGGTGACAGTCATCGAAACACCTTAAGTTGTTATAAAAAGAAAGAAGAGGTTGAGGAAAAGGAACAGGAGTGAAAGTCTTTGAAACACCTTAAGTTGTTATAAAAAGAAAGAGGATATTAGGGAAAAGCAACAGGATTGAAAGTCATTATAACGCCTTATGTTATAAGGAGAAAGAGGAGGTTGAAGAAAGGCAACGAATTCAGTTATAAAAAGAAAGAAGTTGAGGAAAGTAGTTTTACTGTGGAATACCCTTCCGTCCGAACATGATAGACAAGCATTGTAACGGCTTCAGTTGTTGTAAAGTGAAAGACATGGTTGAGAAAAGGGAACCTAGTTTAACGCTTTCAGATATTATACCCTAAGGATCTTACCTTTACACATAACATTTAACCTATCAGAGAGTTGTGTGAAGATGAACAAGCCAGCTTCTTCGTCTGGTATGACAGACTTCTCTTTCCAGCCGCCACATGCGTATTCGTAAAAGTTTTCACAAGGATTTACATCAGTATTCATTTTGGAAATAAGACTTGCGGCTGAATAACAATCCAACAATTCAATAGTTGTTTAGATCAATAATTGTTAATTAAAAATATTGGTTTTAAAAATTGGAGGATAGTAGGCCTAATTAACTTTCCCTTTCCCATTAACATAGACTTTAAGGAAAAACGTCATGTTTTCTATTTCTCATCTACTCCATATTACTTCAGAGGTAATTTGGTGTTATCTTTATGGAAATACCTATTATTATTAACTTATTTAAATTACACGACTTCTTCCAAACACGGATCTAATCAAGATTAAATCATCGTTACACACATTCTTTGACGAACCTTAGACCATTTGATATCATTTCTAGACCTTTCTTATCCCAAAAGAGCTAAAATATGATGTGGGCATTCAACACGTAGGCCTACACAACCTGGACCCTGAAAATGCAGATTAGACCCATATTTAAATGTGGCAGCAACTACCATTGCCAGGACACATTTACTCTTTTTGAATAGGCCTACCAAATTGCGGACCAAAACAACAATGTTGAATGTAACTTTATTAAAGAATTAGCACACTAACCTACTTCGACACAATCTGACGTCATACATACGGGTGATTTGTTCTCGAACTGAAGACCTTGGATTGAACTGCTGTTTTCTTTATCTAAATTACAAAAATTGAAAATAAAAAATATTGTTTAATATCTAGGGCTACTATTCAATAAACCAAGTAGTGTTAGTTGGCTGGTTTATAATCAGTTTACGTTTTTCGTCTTGCGAAATTACGCATTCGGCTATTTTATGACGTTTCCTTTGTCATATGGACAGGATGGTTTTGTGTTGTCTTATTTTTCTGTCATTTTTTGCCATTTTTGTAGGAGCCGATTCGAGAGGTCTTTAGAGCTTTAATTGATTGCTGATTGATATGTTTTAATGTAGACTTAAACCAAGTTTGTCTTTCTACCTTTGCATTATCATATTCTTCACCTTCAACTTTGAATTATTTACCTTTCGGAAGGCACAGCTCGATGATTTTAATTCATTTTATATAATGAAAAACTATCACTCTTCTTGTCTCTTTTGCATGTAAGCTCCGTTAACGCTACGCTGAACACTTAAGACTCGCTTTTCATTATGTTAACAATTGTTGAAGACTAAGCAATTCGTATTCATCCATCTCGTTAACAGGCTTGCAGTTATCGTTATTGGAGCCACTAATCAAACTATAGGTTCGATGGCTTTTAAATCGTACTACATAAATCAATTAAAATCGACAGAAGAATAAACGAAAGAGAGGAAGATATCACTCGGAAGTTTTTGCTTTCCGGTTGTTCGAATGATATAGGAATATATTGACATTCTTATCAATGTAGTTAATCATTTTTTCTCTGAACTATTAATCTCTGTTGTATAGGTATCACTTCGAGTAATATTGGTTTGAAGGAAACTTTTAACAACATTAAATATCAACTGACAACTGTTATTATTTAAGAAAAAGTAGTTCAATTAAAGGTTGGTTCCCACTCTAGGACGCAACGCAACAACGTGTATAGGTATCAACACATGTGAGTTAACAATCACAACTCGTCCTGGTGACGAGTTATAATCATCAAAGTAAGGTTGTCATTAGTTGAAGTTCCCACGAATTTTGTAAAGCGAACGTTTTAAGATAGAAATATACCATACCATAGTATAGTAATGATATGATAACAATGTTACGAAAATATAAGCGATATCATTGTGTACCTTACGTCACGTTTGAAGTTTTCGTTTATGTATGTCAAGTAATGTTTTATTCTAGAATGACGTAATTTTATATGCTCTCTTTCTAATAATCTTTAGAAAAGTAGAGCAACTTTAACCGTTTCATATCATCAGTATAGAAAGCCATTATATGTTGACTTGTATTGGCTAGTTAAAAACGGTTGGCCTGCCATCCACAGCACTGAGATGGATGATAGATTGAGGAGCTGATGAACGATTAGTATGCACACCACGTGTGTTAATATTATTTTCAACGAGCACACTGTTTATACATCTAGAAGACCAAACAAGTGTTACGCACTTATCAACAAAATGAATGTGAGTAGAAATTGCAGAAATCTAACAGCAACCATTTTAAGAGATTGACGATGGTGTATAAAAATGTTATTTCTTTCATTTTTTTTAGCAGCAGGCCTTACGCAATAGACTTGTTATTTCCACAAATGTTTGCGTAAGAAGAATTTTTGTTTAATAATAATAACTTTATTGACAAACACTTTTGTATTAGTGACAACACACTCATTAGTGGTGCAGTCAACTTAAACTACATACAAATGAACATTATAAACCAAACATGTATGTATGTACACTCAACGATACATAGACATTAAATACAATAGTAAAACAAAACCAATGCAGTGGCTTTTCTTAACTTTTGACTTTAACTTTTTAAACTTTTTTTGTTTGTTCTCTCATCTAATTGTGTTTTGAATTCTTGTTCTTTAAACAAAATATTCTAAAGCTGGTTTTCCACTATAGGCGAATTTGTTCACACGAATCGATAGCGTCAGCTTATACGCATACGTATTCATTTTTTCATCTTCCAAATACCTCTCTACGCATGCGTATAAGCTGATGCTTTCGATTCGGGCGAACAAATTCGCCTATACTAGTGGAAAATCGGCTTTAACATGGTACTTTTCGTATTTGACCGCTGCACTATAGTTATAATGTTAAATACTGTATGTTTCCACGGATTTCCCCCGGTTTTACCCGACCTGATCCGACTTTTTGCTGACGTGTGAACGTACTAAATTGTTGTCTGCTATTAGTACATGGATGTTCACACCACGCACATCATCCCGAGTTGTGAACGTTGCACTATTCCTTTAGTGCGTTCTTTCTTTGGATTTTCTGATTTTTTTTAGTCGCATGCAAACGCGACTCTACAGCTCACTATGTCGGTCGGTCGGTAAACACTAACTCAAATTTGCGCACGCGACTACAGCCATGTATATGGCCTGGTTCTGAGCTGATTCGGATTCTTGGCGCAAATTGCAGCAACGTATGCTAATTGATTGTAAAGCGTGGTTCCCACTAGAACGCAACGCAGCGACGTATCGACGAAAAGTGCTGTATTGCGTAATCACAAGTGGAAACCGACGACATAATAGTGCTGCAAACATCGCAGGTTTCATGCAGGCGGGGGGAAAACACAATTATTGGAAGGGCATTTGCTTATAATGCGTTACGTTGCGTCGCAAGTGGGAACCAAGCTTACAGATGTTTATTAAATGTATTCCTCCTTTAAGATATAAATGGAATTTGACTGTTTTCGGGTGTAGGAATTTTGTGGTTTATCTTTCGGACTCACACTGCGCGCGTAGAAGAATAGGGCCTATGGTATGTGTTTTTTTTTTTATCAAACCAAAAGTTCTAGCGCGTATGGCACGGAAATTCCGACATACTAATTCTTCTAATACCAACACGTGAAGAATGAGTTGACTTCAATTAGTATAAACCTACATAATGTCTTGTTTAAATACGAGATCTGTTAAAAAGCACTTTGATTCTCACTTTATCGTTTCTCTCCCGAGACTCACTATGAACTGTGACAGTATTTTTATTTACTACATACAA
The DNA here is from genome assembly GCF_964355755.1 of Antedon mediterranea. NCBI lineage: Eukaryota > Metazoa > Echinodermata > Crinoidea > Comatulida > Antedonidae > Antedon > Antedon mediterranea. Next base: position 32,248,438 of record NC_092672.1, read on the forward strand.
TTGCTTTCTCAACGCGTGACAAACTTAACAATTTAATATTTCCGAAATCTTTTCGATTTATATTTAAGTATAATGTTCTTGTTGTAACCTATCCTTCCGTAGTCAATAAGTCACTGAGAAGTACAACATTGTATATTGTAAAGCTTCCCACTAGGCCGCATCGCAAGAACGTAGATGCAAGCAAGTTGACCAATGGTAAGCGACAGTTCGAATAATCAATCGCTTATGATTGGTCAAATCATTTACGTTGCGCTAACGTACTTTGTGTTTGGGAACCAAGCACTAATAATGTAAACGTTACGTGAAACAGGCCTACCAATGAAAGATTATTTTAAAACAACCAATTGAAAGGTTCAATAGAACTATAAGGTTCACGCACTATTTATATTGCTATGAGATACTACGTTTTATTTATTTGTCGGCGGTATCTTGGCATCGTCTTAATTAAAATGCCTTCAAATTAAGTTTAATGGCCTAGCTAGAAAGATATATTTGTTTAGAACCATTTACATCTGGCATATCTGTGACGTGATCATCATCGTATGTTATATCAATAAGCATACCTTTCTGATTTATTTTTCAGTGTTATGTTGTATTAGTGACGTGAAAATAGCACTTGGCGCGCATAAAATGACTGATATTAGCGAACTTTCGTTTTGTTCTAAAACGAAACGGTAATACAAAAGATTAACCTGCGCATGCATTTAAGCAAAAAATACATAGTTTCGTTTATAATCAGAACTGTATTTGATCGATTTTAAATTAGCTAACTTAGCTAACAAATCACAAGCGACAGTTCAAATGATTCATCGTGGCGTGATTGGGCAAATTATTTGCAGTGATCTATTTCTTGTGATTGGTTAAATTGCTCACTTAAAAAATACGCGCATGTGCGCAGTTACCGCCGTGTTACATCGAGGTAGTCTTTACAGGCATTTCTGAGGTCTGTACAAATTACAGAACTGTTCCGACTCGATTATTTACAGATCGCTTACGCCTAACGTTGCGTTCAAATGGAAATCAAGCTTAAGATTTCTTGTAAACTTACCTGAGCGTTTGTCAATAGCAAGAAACAGAACCAAGATACCACATGCAATAAAAGTTACTAAGAGAAGCAGAAGCAATCTCTTCTCTAACGATGTTCTCCTCGGACAACTGGAACCGCTGTGCCATATTTTCGGCTCATAGATTTGCCCATCATCATCCATCGAGTCCTGATTTTCCAGTTTTGTTTTCGACTTCAGTGGCACGAACTTCACTTCGTTGCCATTCAGTTCGAAATCATTTCTAAGGAAACAAAGGGAAATTGATTATGTGAAGTTGGTTTGTGGATTTTTATTTCTGTCATGATATTTTTTTGCAGGGCGGGCCGAGTTTAATAGAAAAATTAGTTTCTAAATAGTAATGATTCTGCTAAGGAACAGTTTATTTATTGAATAAACCAATAAACGAACAGTTCATATCCTCTCAAAGAATATTGTTCTAGTACCGTATAGGCTTGTTGAAACATGACATGAAATCCCGTTACTGATATTTTTATTCTTCTCATAATATTCTATTGCTCAACTGAAATATTTCATGGGAAAATTGAAAAGAAAGTTAAAGAAATTAGACCGTTGATAAGATTCCACAATTCATTAACAAACAATGATTCTCCTCAGTAACTGAGCAAGATATTTTACAGATCGATAGAGGGCGCGCTATTTTATATGTCAGCCTATATTTAAGATACAAATGACTCGAGATTTTAACAAGCTTTTTTGACCTTGCCAATTCTATGATTTTCTTGAAAATCAATATGCATGCTCTGTTAGCATATAACTATTAGCTAACAAATATTCAGAAAAAAAACTTTAAAATTGTAGATGTTATCGTGCAAAAAACATACAAACCAAACATAAGCCTTATATAAATATTTTACAAGCATCAAAATAATAAGCATACTGCAATAATAGGCATCATCTATTTTTGCAAAAAGCATTCGTTCGTTGAACACTTTAAAACAACTAGCCAGAGGACGGGTAATTAGTATCATACTGATGCCAAATAACCCAGCAGGTCAAGCGTAATGCCATGCAACCACTGGCCGTAGCTAAATGTATTTATTTCTATTATTGATGTATATATTTAAAGATAATAAAGGGAATATGTATCCCATGGTGAAGCCTCGTTAAAGATGATACTATTCATCTTCGACGCCATTCAAAAGCGCTAAAACAATATTTATAGGCCCTAGCTTCTCTTAAATTTTAAATGTAACACACAAAAAACTATTAAATCATTTTTTCCTTCAAATCTTTATTTCAAACACATTTAATTACATCCATGCAGTAAGTTTACTAATTACATACCTTAAATCATTCAAGACGCTAACTCATGGATCTAAACAAAACATTACCTCTTGGAAAGATACTAATTATCGAGAATGTATCTGATGACATGCTGATGCTTATGAATTATTCATGTGGCGACATATTCTGGTTCATACATATTCATGTAACTTATATATAAATATACGCGTAGGTGCAGCTTTTTCCTATGCATCAGTCCCCTAGGTAACTATTATTAAGTTGAGCCTGATTAATAGATCGTATCATATTAAAACTGATAAGGTTACCGTTCACTCAATATTATACCGGATACCCGATATATGCCGATGTTCCCAAAGTAACAGAACATAATTCGTCATGCCATATAGATCACAAAGAAGACACGCGCGTCCAAAAGCTATAGGCGCGCGCGTTAAAATACCGCGCGCGTATAAATGCCATATGGACGCCGACGCGCGCGTACAAATTCTATAGGCGCGCCTAGCGATTTCATCTTCGTTTACACGCGTACATCAAAGTTAAAGCCTCACAGCATCGTCACAAAGTTTGCCACATTTTAAACCTACATTTATTTCTAAATCCTTTTGCAGATTATTTCTCCAAACAACTCGTCTCTTAATTCCGTTGCCCCTATTGAGAGCTTACGTTGAAGAGATAGATAATTGCTTTTCACCCGCCGAGCTGATCTAATGAGCTGAGAGTAATAATAAGTCGACATGTCGGTTATCGACTAATTCGAACGCTCGACTTATAATTGTTAAATAATCATGACCTCGCTGGTCGGTCAGCCTTTGAGATATGTGTTCTGTCAGATTTCTAAATTATTAAAAGATTGAGATTTGTTTTTGATATTTTCGGAAAGTGTTAATCTTGGATTTTGGTGGGGAATATTTCGAGGTTTCAACCGTACATTTCGTTCCCTCGTAGTAGTAGGCCAATAACAGTTTATTAAAAATGGTGAAAAATGTATGTTCTGTATTAAGACGACATTTCAATCTATCAAATTCAATGCTTTGGGGCACAATTCAAGAGCATTGTAGTATGATGTAATTATAATAATAGATCTCATTGGCCAAATAAGAGGAATACACATATTTTAATTGTTCAGTAGATACCCATGTTGAATAAAATGTACCCTCGTATTATTGTTTGCAACAGTGTATGCCTACTTATAACTAATGTGATATCATTTGAAATGAAAGTTATTGTAGGAAGAATCAACTCAGGTTTCGACAACGTTTAGTTACCTGTAACTAGCACTTTATTTGTTAAAATCTCAGTTAATTAGACCACTTCAATTAGTTTCAATGTCTGGTGCCCTTTCGGCAAAATGTTTGCGGCTAGCCTTCTATTCAATTCATTATCAAGTAAAAAGATTAATAATTAGTTATCATTATGTACTTGCAATTATTTTAATAATTTGTCTGACTTCGAGGCTACGTACATGCACAGATCTAAATAAACTTTAAACGATCTCCTAAAATGCTCGAAAGAGTAAGAATAGCCTATAGCTTCGTACACAGTATGTATGCTTATAACATTATGCAACTGCCTGTAGTACTGTAGTTAAAACATAATTTAAAAAGATTTTTTGGTGAATATGTCATGTTAATGTCACATTAGTTATCCACTTTGACCATTAGATCGGGGAAAAAAAATGTATTTACCTGAAAAAAAGTGTAATTTAAAGCAAAAAATAGTCAAATTGACTGCTAGCCAATGGATTTTTGGTTGAATGTTACCATTTATTTTGTCATTTTATAAGTGAAAACATTGGGTTTTTTTTCTACGGAAGTGATTAACTTGATTAAAACTACAAAATAAGATATTCAAGGTCTGATTTAATTAATCTTCATTTTTCATGTTTTTTGGGGACAATACATCTTTAAGATAGAAATGCTGCAAATTCACAGCTGTAACAACTAACAACTTCTCCATCAAGTTAAGGAGTTTCCTTGTCATTTATCATAGACGATTACCATCACTGATCCATCGTTGTATCGATTGCCTTATTTAATACGTACCGTAGCTTTTGAAATCCTCACGCCAGCGTTATTACAATAATTCGTCAACGACACCAAATACAAGTTGAACAGCTTGTATAAAAATTCATATCATTTTCATCAAATTTGTGAACGCGCATCAATATTGGATGGCTGTTTCATGCGGTGTGGGTGTACGAATACGCTGCTGCTATGATCGTTTCTAAATGTTATTTTTTCTGTAAAACATGAATTTTGAAAACTTCTCAACAAAAATTAGCATTTTCAGTTGAACGATTTAAATTTAAAACACAGTTCTCAACGTTTTATTTTTTTAATAGGTAAAACACTATAGAGCAAAATTCTAAGTAGATTCAACTACTTTTGTAAATTAAACAATTTGTTAAATTATAGAATGCGTTTAGGCCTTAAGTCTTGCATCTCGGCTGAGCTGAGTGGTTAGATGGCTCATGATGGGCCTTAGAGGTTGTTGTATTTCCGGAGAAAAAAGTTTTAGAAACATACAAGGCCTACGAAATGTTAATAAATAATATTGAAATGGTAGATTGGTAGAATTGGTAAGATTGTTGTCAGACATGAAAATGCACCGAACCCGTTTGAATAATGTAGCTCGTTCAAAGAAAGAAATATTATCATCCATCTTTCTTTGTAAATTACTGTGCATCGTTATTTTTAACAGCTTATTCATTATTTCCACATTTAGATGATAGCTTCCCTCTAACTTGTTTGCCAGAAGAAAAATAAAATAACGTTAATACAATAGGCCTGGTACATTATTTTAATAATCATCTTAAAAGAGGTGTTTGTTATTACTTTATTCGAAGGTAAAATAACTAATTTTAAAATCCAGGTCATGAATCAAATACCAAAAGGTCATAGGTCAATATTAGGCTTGCATTCGTTCGGCAATTCCTACATTTTGACTACTTTACCTCATCGGTGCTAATGTATTTCCATATGTTATCTAAGTACATTATAATTCATAATGTTACTATGCTATTTGTTACCATGGCAATCATTTCTTTGAAACGAAACAAATTGGGAGAGAAAACAACATTTTAAAAATTCATTTGCCAAAAAAAAACGACGTCTTCAAAATTGATGTATTAAAGGTAAATAACATTTTAACGATCATTTCTTGGCATTCAATTGCCAAAATTCCTTTCCGGTTTCCAGATAATAATGTAATTATTTAAACACATCTTGAATTCAATGACAATTTAAAGATTTTTTTTACCTATCAATTGCCAATTTTCGTTACGGTTTCTAGATAACAGTGATTATGAAATCTGTAAGATTTATTTTTGGTTGAAGTCTCAAATACTCGTGTTTCCAAATAATGTCATTGTTTTTTTGTATAATGACAAACGTATCGAGGAATTAAGGAATTGTAATGGTACTGTAATTGAACAAATTACATTTACACTATCTAATAAGGGATTTAAAATCATTAATCAGTTCAGATCATTTCAACATCTAAGATAATTTACTTGTTGTGTAAAAGTTTATCCTCTCGTGATTTACTTTTTTACCATTTTTTTCTTCATTTTATTGTTAGTTAGGATAGCCAGATGCTCACATCATTATGACACTTGTTAATTTTATAAGAACGATTTCAATGACAGTTCACAGAATTTTATTACCATGTTTTATCTTTATATTTTAATTAACATCATCTTTAAAATTGTAAATAAAAGCATATGGTTTTATATTGAAATCAATCATCTTTTTATGTAAATATGCTGCATTTAAACTACTTTTAACACTGTACAAATCGTAGTAATATACAATAGAAAAAGAAATATTCATGCAAATAATTAATTGTTACAAATGTACCCTTATTTTTTTATATAATATATATATATACATATAAAACAGAGAATTATAATAAAAGTGGGACGACCCCACACAAGACAAAAAAAACATGATGTAAAAAAAAACAGTGTCTTGTAATTCTCTCACATTATCCATGTGTGACATGCTTATAATGTTCGCCATTAGGGCAATTACGGCAATTACACATACGAACTACTAATGAACAATGGTTAACAACATTAATAATCTACTACTAGTAAGTACTACTAGCATATTAGCCTATTTATAAATGTGACATACGCCTAAATCATTTTTCTAAACCTTTATTTAAAAAGTAATTCTACTAGTAGCCTTCTACTTAAAGCGTTGACTAATGCGTCCTCCTCACAAATTACATTTATTAATTTATGTTCTCTATTATATTGTTTATTGTATTGTGTGAAACAATAAACTTGAAAACGTGAAGTATAAGCAAGGCAATCTAACAACAGAATGCTGAGCTCCGGAGATCAAGGGATTTAACTGTGGCTGCGACACGATCAGTTCTACACGACTCGCCGCAGAAAATATGTATATATAAGTACTGTCCGCGTAGTGTTGATATTTATCGCAGCCAGACATAAGATCAAATGACTGTTACGAGTCTTGCCAAGGCGAGCTCAGTGTTTTATTCTTAGATTGCCTTGGTATATTAAGTATGAATCAATCAGTGAGCACATTATTTTGCACTTATCTTTTTGCCAATTAAAAAAAAAAAAAAACTTTTCTGGAAAAGTTAGGACTATCGTCAGAGTGACGCAACGCGCGCGTACAAAAAATCCATATATCATTAATATCACCGAACTCGCGCTTACGTGTGCATCCATTCGTTATAAACTTTTCAGGTTGTTTTGAAAGTTGATGATAAATATATTATATATATGTCCATAAAAAATATACATTTATATATGTACTGTTTAAAGATACCCAACAACCGTGGTGGTTTTTAAATGTAGTTTAAACCCCTCCCAGTACAATTCTGATCATTCTTGATGTGTATGATGAATAGCATTGGTATGAGAATTAAACGTACACAATATCTCTCTCCGTAGATTGCTGAAATAAATGTTAAAATGAATGCTATACTTACACGTCTGATCTTCTCCCGTTGCTATTTTGGAACATAGTTGGATTATTTGAGGTTCACCACGAACCGTGCCGATGAAGAATACACAAAGGCCTTCAACCAAGAGTTGTTTATATCTTAAGATGAGAAAAACGACGATAGTGAAAGAAATATAATGTGTTATAATATCACTCAATTATGTCCAAAGCAATTCGTCTCTCACCGCCGCCTACCTGAACTAAATCGGACAATGCGACGCACTCACAGATCCTGTTGTCTTGAATGGCAAGCAGTATCAGCAACACCGCCGTACATGCAGACGATTTACGAACGACTATTCGCATTCAAACCGATAGACGAATTTATTCCTTATGACGAATAGCATATACTGATTATTCCTCGCACTGTTAACCTCGCTGTTAAAGATGTCATTATTAGCTCGTTGCATAACGACGTATTATCTGATTGAACGTGTTGAGTTGTTTCTGACAAGCTAAGCTAAGGAGATATAATCTTCGTATATTCACCAAGAAAATGATTGAAGTATGAAGTATTATTATTGTTTTTTGTATATGTTTCTCCTAACGTGATTCCCACTAGCGACGCAACACAAGGACGTAACGCAACGCAAGTGAATTGACCAATCACAAGCCATGGCTTATGCGCTTGTGATTGCTAACTGTCTATAACTTCGCTTGTCATTGGTTAAAACGCTTGCGTTGCGTTTACGTCCTTGCGTTACGTTCTAGTGGGAACCAAGCTTTAGGGAGGTGAATAAATTTGAATTTGAATTTAGTGTAAATCGATATAATTGTATATTTTAGGGGTGGTATTATTTCCGTCGTAAATCCACATGTCAGCGTTAAGTCCCATTTACACTAGGGCGATAACGTCCGACTATAAACATACATTTTTCTTGGATAAAACAAAGAAATTAGAACAGTTTTCGTTCTAGAACTATAGGATAATCATTTATGCCATATTTGATCAAAATAATATTTTTTTTAAATCCAATCAAATGACGTCATGATCAATAAAAACAATAAAATCGTTGTATTTGTATACGATATTATTGCTCTTACTAATCATGACGTCATTTGATTGGACGTGTGGAAATAGCAGCATAGATGGTAACCCTATAGTTCTAGGATGAAAACTTTTTAAAATTCTTTTGTTTTAGATATGAAAAATGCATATTTATCTTTTTATCGTCGATCGTTATCGCCCGGTAAATGGGCCTTTACGGTATCTCACGTGTTATGATTGGTCAGTGCTTAGTAAGCGTGAGGTGTAAGTGTGTAACAGCTCATTTCATTACTATTTTTAGGCCTTGGGCGCGCCGCCTCATTTTTTTTAAATTGGACACTGGTAGTGGTACGCGTACAAAAGTTGATAACCGCCGTATGTGTTTTTTGCACGCGCGCGTAAACTTTATAACCAATACACATCGCGTGATATTTCAATAAGCAACCTTTTGACATTTATTGGATATCCTAATTTATTTTAAGCAGCTTTAATTTACAGTAAAAATCAAGTGGTTAAGTTGTAATCGGTTGTTGCCATAATCATATTGTTTCGTATCTTACGAATTAATATCGAACACTCAACTATATTAGATTTCACTGATAGAGATTATTAACTGGTAATTCAACGGGAACACATTGTTTGCATTAGTCTATACATTGATAGCAACGATAGAAGGGGCTAAGTTGATTGTCCTTCTGCCAGTTCCAGTATATGTCAATAGGAACTCTAATTCTCACTAAAACGCAACACAATTAATTGATCAAATTAAAAGCGAAAGCTCAAATGATCCTTCATTCATTTTATTTGATCAATGTCAACAATCGATTGTGATTGGAAAATTTTGAATTGCCGTTTCGTCCCAACCGAAGGCAAAGGATCTTACGGCATAGGCCTAGTCCTTTTAATTGTGCATGGACTTATACAATTTATAGGAGGACCATGGTTTTAATGAATGCGCTGCTTGCACAGCATTTATTGTCAAATATATACAAATTTTTAAAATTTGTTGTCTGTACACAGACAAAGCTCTTAAAATTATTTTTTTTTTAATTAAAAAAAAAACATCAACAAAACACGATAATGAAAAAACACAACAATACAATATTTATGAATAAGGATGAAAGCACGAATTAAAGAACCCAAGACATTGTAGAAACCGAACCTGACGAGATCGAGTGATGCAAATATTGTGTAAACGATAAATACATGTCGCACAATTTTGAAAGCCTTGATGAGCGTTATAGTTCCAACATACACGATGTGAATGTCGTATTATATTCGTCACAATCTGTATCACCCATCTTGTGTTTGTAGGTTGTAGACCCTTTCATTTTGTGCAAGTGCAATATTAAATTATAAAGTAGGGGGTAGGACAAAATTCTTATCAGTTCTACAGATAACGTCTTGAAGTTAAGTGATGAACTGATTTTTTAATGTGATATCTAGCCTGGGTCACCCCTGCGTGTAACCAAATACATTGAACGTAACTCAATAGATCACACGAAATCTGTCGCTATTAAACGACAGTAATAATAAACCACGGAATGTAATGCGAGCACATTTGCCGTAGGACGTTGACCAATTTATTATCCGTCTCTCCTCTTCCATATGTTGTCAAACTTTAAGCCTTGTCTACACTATCAAACTTTATGTGTCAAAAAGATGTGATGTGCCCATATATGGACATGATGATGTCATATCACTACCATATTTAAGCATATCACTACCATATATAGGCAAACTTTAGGCCTACTTAAATAATAATGAGATTCGACGATGGTGTTTCTTCAATAGACAACAAAATTGGGGTAACATCATAATTTAACGACTTGCCGATATTTTATATATTATAGGGCCATCTTAAAATGGCTAGCAGCATTTTTGATTAAATACCTAGTCCTAATTAATCACCCAAACTTAATTTTGGTGAAACCACCATGCCACCACGTTTACTCTGCCTGTCATTTGTTTTTATTTCAACCGTCATCGTAAGCTCATACACGCTTTTTTCTTAATCGGAGTTAAATTGCGGTCTATCAGAGTTATAGATAAAGAACAAGCGTTTAAGCTTAAGTTAAGAAACAACCCCGTGTAAGAACCATCGGCAAACGCACATAACTCTGTCATTTTGCGATGTAAATGCATCGTACGTTATGTTTAGGCACAAGCTATTATCGGAGTTACGTTGGTCTATCGGAGTTATAGATAAAGAAAAAGCGTTTAAGCAAGATAGTTAAGGAAGAAACAACCCCGTGTAAGAACCATCGATAAACGTTTGAAAGCACTCAACTCTGTCCTTTGTCAATGCATCGTAAGTTATGTTTAGACACTCGCTCTTATCGGAGTTACATCAGTCTATCGGAGTTATAGATAAGAAAAAGCGTATAAGTATGATAGTTAAGGAAGAAACAACCCGGTGTAAGAACCATTGGTAAACGTTTGAACGTACTCAACTCTGTCCTTCGTCAAACATGTTTAGGCACGCGTGCTCTTTTCTTATCGGAGTTATGCTTTGCGGTCTATCGGAGTTACATTGCTGTCTATGTTATGCGTTCAGACACAGTCATTTACGTCCATCGATTTAGGCCAGTTAATCAAACCCCGTTGTAATCTAGTGTGAAAGCACATATATCGGTTTTCTAACGCACAGAAACCTATCGGAGTTAAATTCGGGTGTAGGCCTAAATGAGAGTTACGGATGTACATGGAAGTCGCTTGTGATTTGTCAAGTTACTTGCGTTTCGGCTACGGTTACGTTGCAATGGAACCAAGCATGTAGATGTACGCTTAATGCTTGGTTCTCACTAGAGACGTAACGCAACGTAAGTGATTTGACCAATCACATGCGATGGATTATGCGAATTGTCGCTTGTCATTGGTCAACACGCTTACGTTCCGTTAACGTCCTTGCGTTGCGTCCTAGTAAAAACCAAGCTTGAAGCTATTTAAACTTAACGGAACGGAAGACGGCGCCGTGTTTTTAAATAATGGAAAATTATATAGAGAATCGAACGGCGTCGTCTTCCGTTCCGTGAAACCGTGAATGTCTATAGCTTTACTCTACTTGTACAGTACGTGCATTAAACATACAAAATGTTTCTTTTGCCATTTAAGTATTATATAGCGTATGTAGCATACGTTACGCAGCGTTGCGTATTGGTATTCCCCTAACACAGTGAAAGATAGCCATATCTCAAGCCTAATTGCTAAAAATTATATCGTTACTGTCATCACGTGACAAGGAAAAGTAATCGAATAATAGTATTAATTATGGTTATTTTCGCTTAAGACTTTTATAAAAGTTAATAGTAACAACTTCAAATATGGGATAATTGTTATTTTAAAGAGAACGTTTGGTTATCACGGGGTTCATATATTTTTTTAATGATGCAATTAAATTGAACAAAATGAACAGGAGGCTACCAAGCGTTCATTTGTAATAAATATTATATATTTTAAAAAGCACGATCGATCACATGATGATATTAATACACTTTTCCTTTCTGAGCGGAATATTCTACCATATTATATAAGTAGAGTAAACATCCGATGCACCAAGGTGGGTAAACGGTCTGCCTAAAGCTTGGTTCCCACTAGAACGTAACGCTAAGACGTAAACGCAACGAAAGCGTTTTAACCAATGACAAGCGAAATTATAGACAGTTAGCAATCACAAGCGAATAAGCCATCGCTTGTGATTGGTCAATTCACTTGCGTTGCGTTACGTCCTTGTGTTGCGTCGCTAGTGGGAACCACGCTTAACACCTCCGATACTACGATGTATCTTCAATGTACTACGATATACCTCCAATGTACTACGATATATAACTCCAATGTACTACGATACTCCGAGATATATCCGATATACAACCGATTGAAGAGCTTTATCTAACTCCGATAATAGAAAAAAAGGCGAAACATAGTAAAAGTAAAAAACATCTGTAACCAGATCAGCAAATGTTTGAAGCCCACATACGCAATGTTACGTTCCAACAATACTTTACCCCTGTAACGTTACACCAGGGTCCCAAAAGCTTGGTTCCCACTAGAACGAAACTCAAGGACGTAGACGCAACACAAGGACGTAGACGCAACGCAAGGACGTAGACGCAACGCAAACAAGTTGATCAATGATAAAAAGCGACAGCAGTCCAAAAAAATCTATCGATTGTGATTGGTCAAATTCCTTACATTGCGTTAACGGCGTTGTGTTGCGTCTCTATAGTGGAACCAAGCATAACAGTTGTCACGGGTGAATCACGTATAACATCATAGGCCTACCTTTCTCTACGCGGTGACGCAAAGCTCCACTCCTCAAATAATGGCATTTCACATACAGTGCACTGAAGTCCTTAAACAACTGACATGGGTGAACCACGTCGTCGTGCCATCGTACATGTAAACGCTCGAGTCAAAATTACCTTTTCTCGACGTGGTGTTCCAACGCAAGATTTCACCCAGACTGTCCAGACAATGGAATCCCCTCTCTCCAGAGAGTAAACGTAACGCATGCGTTCAAATACATATAAAACATGTTTCGATGTCGTTCACTATTATACCAGGCTTCTGTAAGTTATCACCCCGGGTCTCAGCTTCATTGGTAACTAACAAAAGGTTTTGATTATAATTACAACTACAAGGTCTAGGTACACTACTTCAAATCGAGTTGCTATTGTGTTTAAGTAGCTTAGACCATCTAAACTTACAGTAATGCATTGTATTCTTCTTGTCCATAAAGGATTATTTTCTACCACGGGTAAAGTAAGCTCTAAACACGAAAAAAAAAAACCGTCCTATCTTAATATTCATAGGACCGGTATAACACTTTCAAAATAACTTTTATTCCGCTTTTCTTCTCAATAATATTTATCAATCAATATTTACAGCATATAACGAGCCGGACGAAATCCCAAAAAGTTATAATCGGCCTTTTTTTTCTTTTTCATTCGACGACGAACAGTTTTTTTATTTCTTCTTCTTACTTCTTTTTGTTTTTGCACAATAACAATAAATTGTAAACAAATCTGTGTCTCTTCCTTGCGAGTGAAAAAGGCACTGGTTACTCGGATCGGAGCCAGGAAAGGTAGGCCTATCGTTGCCAATGTTTAGTAAATAAAGATACTGTATAAGCAGTACAATTTGGGTTACACCCCGGGGACACTAACGGCTAGCTGCCTGCAGCAATAGCCCTAATATATTCAGGGGAAACTTAATATACACAATACACACTGCTGATTTTTTTTAAGGTTGGAGACGCACCGCGACGTTTTACTACTACCTACTATAACTGCTTTGTGTTTTCAATTAAGTTGCTCTAATACAGACGTATCCAGGTCCCCTCTTTAAAGTCGGCCACGTTGTACAGTGTGTGTATATTGTTATAATAATCTGTATGATGGTTAGAAACTATCTAGGAGGATGGCTAGCGCTAATGGGACCTTTCACGCATAGAATCCACACTACCGTATTACGCACCCGAACCGACGGATAATTACGTCACCGCTAATATAAACAAATGTCGTGAATCAACCTAATATTATTTATCTTTTTCATCTTACACAACATATGATAATTTGGCAACCTTCCATATAATATATTATGAAGACTACAGAATGGTGTTTTATACTTGTAATTTTTCTGTTGAAATTATAAAAGCGAGTTCGTTGAATATAGTATCAATATAATTATCATACTCATGCTTATTACTATAAATAACATAAACCACTCACCTTTCCACCTCAGTGATAAGGATGACGGTTGCGCTAAATATGAGCTGAACTCCTCCTCTACGACACGAAAACATAAGTTTCTGAACAATCTCTAGACTCGAAACACACTAAATAGTCCACACTGTAAGTCTCCAAGATCCAACTATTCTTTACGAAAATTTTTGGTTCACAAGAGGGATAGTTCCTTGAAATGTATGCTACCGTACTATATTTAGTCTGGATGGTGTTTGGGTGCGCAGGAACACCTATCGTCGGTCACAGCAAAGGCTTGCACGAGAGTCTGTAAACACTGACTTGACGTCACACAACAAATTGTAAACATTCAGAAGATAAAGTTAAAGGGCAGTGTTTACTCTGTGCACAAAGTCCACGGTGGTCGGAAATGTCCAAATTGTGCCCATCAATAGAGGACAGCACACATGTAGGCCATATATATCCGAAAGATCATGCAACATTACGCGCGAACATTTTGAAAAGAAGTAGCCATAATGTGTGCTTATATGCGTATATTTATTGCTATATTGGCGTGTCATACTTTACAAACAACCAATCAAATCGTATAATCTTCAGGGCGGTAATGTGTGACACCGTGAAATAGCCGTCGTCGAGTAGATTTTGTAAGAAAATTTACCATAAATAGCAGGGAGTACACTGTAACTCCGTAAATACTAGGCCCTATATGTTTATAAAAACACAATGTGAATATTGTAAGTTTACTTTATACATTACTAATTGAGAAAAGACCTAATAGCTAGGGCCTACCTATGCCCAGAAGTTTTCGAGTAGTCTAGTCTAGCCTAGGCCTAGGCCTATCTATTCTAAAATATTAGAACAGGCTAGAATTGAAGGAGGAACGGACGCGGCTGTGCTGATATTAGTCGAGTAGCAAGGCCTACTGCTGTAGTGTCAAGGCTACATAGTAGCTAAGTAGGGATTAGGCCAAGTTGAGCCGCCGACAAGTTGAGCCGCCGCCAGAAAAACGTTATTTTCTATGAAACGCCAAATGCTTACTTTCGCCGGTGCTCGTTTCTATTTAATAGAAGTTCTATTTATATTAATTATTAGATATAATAACGATGTATATTCCAAAGTTTATATATCACGGTTTTTAGTATATATTATTAAATATTATAATTAAAGAGAAATAATTATGAATATCTGACTTGTTTGTAGATTCCAAAATATAAGGCCTAAAACATGACCGAAAGTGATCGTTTTTAGCCAAAAATGACGTAAACATGTTTCCCCCTTAGGCGGCAGTTGTATGAACTAGGCCTACTCCATTTTTCGGTAAAATAATTGCATAAAATCACCGTTTTTTAGTAAAATATTCTGTGTATTAACATTGTAAAATTCAATCAAATATGATATTAAAAGATAGTAGATAAAAAATAATAATTATTTAACCTCATTCGAAGAGTATCAATACTCTATTACTTATTAGTCCTGAGAGACAACGTGATTTTACGCGAGAAAAATATTATGGAGTGCACTGCATTTTTACCTTGAAAGATTAAAAACAATTAAATTATTAAATATGACTACTTTCCTTTGCTGTGTTGTTATGGCGGTTCAAACCAACAAAATTGTAGTATGTAATTATTATTTATTTTCATGACACAATAAACCTAAAGACCATGAACTTATGTACTAGGAAACCCCTCTATCACTACGCGAAATGTCGTAAAAGACGCACTGGGCGTTTCATAGAAATTACCGGCGGCTCAACTTGTCGGCGGCCCAACCGGTCATATCCCCTAAGTAGTACTAGGCATACTACTAGCTTAGTTAGACTAGCTAAGGATAGTTAGTATATTAGTAGTAGACCTAACTTAACCTAGCTAGGCCCCTAATAAGGAGGCCTCTATCTAATAAGAGAAGACTAGGCGGCCTACTAGAAATAATTAATAATAATATATATTATATCTAGAATAAAATAGGCCTGGCCTAGGCCTAGATTTTTCAATTTTATAATAGACCAGATATTTTTTTTAGTACAAACAACAAAATCCTGATCCTGTTATTGTATGTATGATTTTAAATGCTTATTATAAGATAATAAGATAAGATGCCCTCTAGCCTAGAGAAAATTCTTATTTATCTCAGCAACATTATTCTAAATAGTAAAAAAATATTTATTTTGTTTTATTTTAGGGAGTGATTTGATACTACCTGTAATGATGTCCAATAATTTGGTAATCATTTCTTCCAA
The DNA here is from genome assembly GCF_964355755.1 of Antedon mediterranea. Classification (NCBI taxonomy): domain Eukaryota; kingdom Metazoa; phylum Echinodermata; class Crinoidea; order Comatulida; family Antedonidae; genus Antedon; species Antedon mediterranea. Next base: position 32,264,658 of record NC_092672.1, read on the forward strand.
GTCTTCTTAAAATCTTTACACAAGTACATTGAAGAATGGCAGCAAATGCGACTGATTCGTTGTTGGACGATGGCCTCCCGCTTCTACCTTCAGTGAAAGTCCCAACGCCAATTCTACGCCCTTCATCTCCATTTGGCTCTGACCCTGTACTGAATGTCACCCCGGAGAAGAGCAATCCATTCGGACAGTTTAGTAGAAAAGGAAAGGCAAAATGTCATGTACATTTTTTATTGGAGGGTCAGAGTTCAAAGCATCAATCTGGGAAGGATATATTTGCTGAGATTAAACATCCAAAAAGAGGAAAGTCTAATAAACATAAAGATCACAATGCAAATAAGTCATCTAACTATAGACATCAATTCATTTCTGAATCTAGAAAAAAGACTGGCTCAGCAGCCAATGAAAAAGAAAGTGCAAAAACTCAACCAAGACATGATGGCACGATATATAACGCAAATTTACAAGCCCCACAACTGCATTCCACAGGTGCACTAGAACAGAGGCTACACAATATTGAATTAGAAGAATTTAATGTTGAGGGCGCTGTTGCAAAGATGCTGGAGCAAACCGAAAGTGTAAGAAACGAGTTTTCCGAACGAATAGCTGAAGCAGTAAATGTTCCGAAAGACTACAAAAAATATTCTGGTAAATACTGTACATTACATTCGTACTTAGTATAATAATAAGACACGCATTGATTTGAACGTAACCATACCCCGTAACCAAATTCAGTAAATATTTTATCACTTTGGTGTTCTTATCTATTTTTCAGGATTAGTGAGTATAGATGTTCCAGCAGATGGAGTAGGAAACTATGTGGTTGAAGAAAAGATAACAAGGCCAAGAAGAGGCAAGAAAAAGCAATCTGCTAAGGTACAGTCATTGACCTTATTATACCGCCTAGAGGTAGCTGTTGATGCCCCCTTCAAATTGTATTTATTGTATATTCTTTATTTTGACGAGCAATGAATTTCCTTTTTGAGGATCAATAAAAGTTATCTTATCTTCCACCCACAGACTTATCTTAATCCTTTGAATTGTTGTTCAGTATAATCCATAGCTACTAGTGTCTGTTACCTAAAGCTCTGACATCATGTCCATATATGGGCACATTTTTATGTCACATAAAGTTTGATAGTGTAGACAGGGCTTTAGTATATGAATGTTTTATTTATAAACTGTATAATATCAACAATATATTTTCTTGCAGCCTTCAACTTCCAAAGAACCGGATATAATGGAGTGTTTCCGACCAGACTTGGTGACAGATGTGGCTGACTTGTCCTCTGCGAGTCGTTTACCGCACTATAAGATCAAACCGACTGTTGTGCCTGTTGATTCTGCATTTGATATATACAGGCATATTCAACAATGGCAGTCTTAAATTAATGTTTTTTTTTTAAAATAAATAAAAAAAATTGTATAAATGCCTGTTTTCTAAATGATGGATTTTTTGCTGTGTGAATTTTTTATAAAGAATAACCTTAATCTACACTTGCAAACTTTTGTTGTTTTTTTTTTTGCAACTTGATCCCTAGATGTATATCGGAGGAGAAGTTGGGAGTGGGGAGACACAATTTCCTTTGCTTAGACTATTATACAGAGAGGCGTGTGTCCAATTACCTACCACATAATGCTGAGACTTAGTACAATGAGCTCCTAACAGCTCATTCCTCTACATTCAGAAATGAATATGGGACTTGTATACATTGTTGTTTTGCATTTATTTTGTAAAATCTTCATACTTTATAGAAAAATGTATTTATAATGCCATTTTTGAAACTCTGATTAATACAAATGAATGAGATTAATTGTGATTTGTACATTGTAGTATTAAATAAACATTTACTGTACCACTTCAGTAATGAAAATACTGAATTGACTGAATATATTTACAGTATAAAGCAGAATAGATTTGACCCACATTCAATATGTGTTAAAAAGAAAATTTTATATGAATAAAAATACTTGCACTCACCCTGCAAAGTTTGGAATTTCTTTCAATTCAATAAAATTATTATCCCAAACTTTGGAACATTTGGTTTGAAAAGCACACACATATCCAAGCACAACGATCTTGATTTGTGTATATTGTGTTTATATACAGTATGACATGCAGCCTCAACAGAGGCCTTTGGGAACCAAACAGTGTCCTCTAAGTAGGGGCAAGGTTTGTTGTATTGTGTAGTACTTCAAAGTAGCTTTGCGTCCTGTAGCTAAGTTTCAGTCAAATTTGTCCCTACTCTGTATGCAGTACTGTGTATATTAATTGAGTACAGTGAAAAATAATTAAAGTACAACTGTAAATAATCTGACCTGATCCAAAATTAGTTGGTTTTTTTGCCGTAATTGTTTCGAGTCTTCAGGGTCTGTCATCGTTTTCCTGGTTTTTCATACTGTTTTTTTGTTCAAATCTATACTGTATACAGTCATGCATTATAATGCAACTTTATACCGTCTTTATTATGCAACTTATTCGTCTACGTACATCTAATTACCATGTACTCACTGGGATCAATGTACAGTAGTATCAAAGATAAAGTACGGTACTGGTCTATTTATTTATTAATTTAGTCAAATTGTTGATGTGCACTTTGATACAAGTCTAGTCGAGGTTTTGACTTAAGTAAAAAGATAAATATTTTGGCACATATGGCGTTTCATATGTAAACTACTTGAGCTTGTATTTTCATGCAAACATCGAAAGGCCAACTGGTGGAATAACACAAAAATTAAATAAATACAGACTTGGGGCAAGTCTAGGATACAATATATACCGTTCAAATAATGATAATGCATACATGCATCTCGAGACAATAAACGACAATACAATGATATAAAATGATAACTATGATAATCTTTATTAAAAGTACTGAATTATTAGAACACCTCGAACCAAAAACACTATTTTACAACACCATACCATATTTCAGCGTGCCATAGATAACATATCCATAACTTTCTAATATAGTGGGCAACTTTCCAGAAATGAATGTAGTAGAATCCATATTAAGAAGCCACCTTCAGGACCCAACAAAGTGTCCCCTTAATAGTCCATGGGATTTAGACTTTTAACTCACACAAATTGCAAGAAAAGGTTTTTTTGATGAAATGTGTTCTTTAGACCCTACTGAAGACATTTATCAACGTTAGGACATTTTTCGACAACGGGAAGTAGCCTAATTTGCATAATTAAAAATGGCGGCCATTTTTAATAACGTACTATGTATCTTGGAAACCGCTAGTCACAGATACTTAATTATGGTGTTAAAATCGTTAGAATATATGTATTTATATTCACTTTAATGAAAAAGTTTGTCCAAAAATGAATGGAAGTGCTTTTTCTAACATTATTGACCTTTGACCTTGATTTATCATATCTCAGCAACCACTAATCGGAGATATACAAATTAGGGCTTAAATTGTTCAGAAACTACACATTTATATCCAGTCTAATGGCATGTTTTTGCAAAAAATGGCGGATTCTAACATTATTGACCTTTGACCTTGAGTTATCATATCTTAGCAACCACTAATAGGAGAGACACAAAATGTGGCTCAAAATGTTCAGAAACTACACATTTATATTTAGTCTAATGGCATGTTTTTGCAAAAAATGGCCGATTCTAACATTATTGACCTTTGAACTTTACACTACATAAAATCGCATAACTTTGAAAATATTGTACATATGAAATTATTTTTAGTGTCAAATTGTTCAAAACATACATGTTTCTATAGAGTCCAATGACACATTTTGTCCAATAATGGCCTATTGTATGGTTATTAACATTTGAACTATATTTGAAAAGGATTTAAACCCGGAATCTTCTTCATGTAGGCATTCATTAGAACATGTGATTTGGCACTACCGTACTTGTTGTTTAGAATATGGTGGTAATTTAAAGTGCATGTAACCAGTTGATTTAATTTAGTTACTGAAAATATTCACTTTAAAAAAAATATTAGACTATGTATACATACATTATAGGTTTGGATTATTAATAAATTTTAAATTAGGTCTTACATCTTACTCAGGAGAAAGTTGGTGTTCACACTATTAACAGAGCCAACAAAGATGTCGTTTTTTTATGATATATTGTACATACTTTAAATAGGCCATGTCATTTTGCAGGTTTATTAAAGTTTTTTTCAAATTAGTAATTTATTTTTCGATCAAATTAAATTGGCATTAAATGGCATATTCAACAAACAAATTTCTAAAGATTATTTAGTTTATACAGGGAGTTGTCTAATAACAACTCCCTGGTTTATATTTTGTGTTAAGGATAGCATCACTCTTGAGGGCATTCTTTTAGGTTGAAACATAGTCTTATTAAGAAGGCCTTTTCTACTACTAGACGCATTGTTGACAACTGGAATTTTAAAAGATCGATATTAATGCAACATATTTAGTTTAGTTTAAATTGGCTATCGAGACTCATAATTAGGCTGACCACCACTTGCAATATTTTTACCGTATACAGTAAAAACCTCAGTTTCTTATGGAATTTATTTATTATTTCAATATAAACCATTATTATACAGTATGACTACTAGTGGTGTATAGTTTTTAACCTTTTATAATTTGTTTTTGTACTTTTTTTACGTGAATGTATTGTGTATGTACCATGTTTCTATGTGGTTTAATTTTTACCATTTTTAACCATCAATTTTAATGCTTTTAATATAATTATCTTGTAATTCAGCTTCAGCTGCGAAGACAATAAGAAATAAAATAAACAAACGTGTAAACTTGTAGGCAGTTTATGGATGAATGCAATAGTTTATGCTTATAAATTTAATGTACCAATGGCCTACTTTAAACTAAACATAATAAGTCAACGTTGCAACTCTTACATTTTAGAGTGCCAAATCACATGTTCTAATGGATGTCCATATAAAGAAGATTCCGGGTTTAAATCCTTTTCAAATATCGTTCAAATGTTAATAACCATACAATAGGCCATTATTGTACATAATGTGTTATTGGACTCTATAGAAACATGTATGTTCTGAACAATTTGACACTAAAAATAATTTCATATGTACAATATTTTCAAAGTTATGCGATTTTATGTAGTGTAAAGTTCAAAGGTCAATAATGTTAGAATCGGCCATTTTTTGCAAAAACATGCCATTAGACTAAATATAAATGTGTAGTTTCTGAACATTTTGAGCCATATTTTGTGTCTCTCCTATTAGTGGTTGCTAAGATATGATAACTCAAGGTCAAAGGTCAATAATGTTAGAATCCGCCATTTTTTGCAAAAACATGCCATTAGACTGGATATAAATGTGTAGTTTCTGAACAATTTAAGCCCTAATTTGTATATCTCCGATTAGTGGTTGCTGAGATATGATAAATCAAGGTCAAAGGTCAATAATGTTAGAAAAAGCACTTCCATTCATTTTTGGACAAACTTTTTCATTAAAGTGAATATAAATACATATATTCTAACGATTTTAACACCATAATTAAGTATCTGTGACTAGCGGTTTCCAAGATACATAGTACGTTATTCAAAATGGCCGCCATTTTTAATTATGCAAATTAGGCTACTTCCCGTTGTCGAAAAATGTCCTAACGTTGATAAATGTCTTCAGTAGGGTCTAAAGAACACATTTCATCAAAAAAACCTTTTCTTGCAATTTGTGTGAGAAAAGGGTCATTTTTTAGCTAAATCCCATGGACTATAATGGGGGTTGATATTTACAGTTCAAACATCCCTGTAATTAGGTTAGATTTATGAACATATAAATATATTCCGACCTTAAAATTTATGGTTGAGGACTTTACATGCATAACAAGGAAACGATTTGTTTTTTTCAAATGTAGAATTAAAATAGAAAATTATTTAATTAATTCACTATTGATGTAATGCGGTGGGAACTTTCTTATTTGGGAAACATAATACACCAGAGCAGGTTTCAGAGACCTAGGTATCCCCACCCCTGGTTGGCTCATTAGGGACAGGACGGTTAGGGGTGGACGACGAATATCCCTTGTTCGCTAGAGCGTAAAATGTTGACACATAGCCGTTATTAGTTGCACACCCTTTTGCGCGAAGAGGACCGGCAGTATCTCTCTCCTTCTCCTGTCTCACGGCGCGCCCTTCTGAATTGCTTGGCTCTGGTGATACAGCATAGGCCTAGCAGCCTTCCTAGATAGGGTCCTCGCATTCAAACGCCGCGCAAAATGTATCGCTTTTAAGATTTTAACTCCATAAAAATGATATTAAATTAGAAGTTCAAATATTATTTAGAGTTTTGAAAATACCACTTTTGAGTGTAATTTGAACTGTATATTTAAGGTTATAAATGTACATTATTGTTAAGTTAAGACTGAGGTTATAAATGTACATTATTATTAAGTTAAGTTAAGACTGAATTTCACGCTGAGCACCGTCCTGTGGCCTCCCATTCTGTTTCCTAAAGTTCATATTTACTGTAGTACAGTATTGTCCTACAAAATAGTGATTTATTTTTTTGTACATCTTACCTATTTAAAATTCATGCTAAAAATAATAAGAACCTGATAAAATAAAATTAATCATCACAAAGTATTAATGTATTTCAATGCTTATTCATTTACGCTAATATGAATAATAATTTCAGAGAAAACAATAAATGAGGGATAGTTGCACCAAAGTTCTACATGATCTGAAATACATAGTTGGTAATACTCTCTCCAATCATCAGCTGCATTAAAACACTTGATAATACTTCAGGTTCATTCCATATCTACAAAAGTAAACAAAGACAAATACAATATATTACCGATAAATAATAAACACTAGTTCTTCTATTCACCTTGCTGTATCTAGGCAAGTGCTGTGATACAAGACACAAGTGCATCACATATTACACTACATTTATATATGTATGTATGTAGTATATTCTAGCAGTATATCTAGATATGAAGGCAAAATGGGTTGAATAGAGGGATTTTTTTCTGTCCAAATACTACACCATTTTACCCTTATGAATACAGTATATAATATTTATATTTTATATGATACATACAAGCCCCCCTGCCCCAGCTTCTATTAATTAATGTAGCCTTACTCTCTCAGTCTTTAGTGTTATTTGATAACATACCTAAATTAATTATCTAATCAAAAACTTTGGTTTCGAAATTCGGTTTTTGGGTTTATCACATCACCTGTAAGTCTCATTGCGAATCACACATTTCACACACACACAATCTTGCATCAACGCCAGTCCCGATGACGATCGTAACGTTCTGGAAAAAGAGAAAAGAATGTTTTGATACAGCAGATAAAATCCTAAATAAATCTTAAGGTAACAGGCATATATACCGATAAAGTTAAGTATAAAATGAGTGAGAAAAGATGTTTTGATAAATAAAATCCTGAATAACTCTTAGGATAACAGGCACACATAATAATAAAGTTAAGTACAAAATGAGTGCTTGGACTATTCAGTTCAAATACTAGTTCAAAGTACAAAGATCAAGGCATAAACTTTGGTGGTGCAGACTTATTTTTACATTACAAGCGATGATGAATTTTCACTTTGAATGCAAAAATGAATGTTTATTTTTTAATATAGTGTAGGATGCCTTACTAAATTAGTGGTCAAATATATGTGAAATAGAGGTCAAAGGTAAAAAGCTTTGATTTAAAAAGTTAATACTCATATTGATACATGATCCAAATATTCATATTTGGCCAATTTAAGTTTCTAAGGTTTTATATAAATTATTCTTACAGAATTGATTAATTTGATATTGTGATTGATTGAAAAATATGAATAACCAATTACAGTAAATCATACTTAAGATAATCAATATTGCATTTGCATATCATTTACATGTCATTAATTTGATAACTGTGATTAATTGGATAAAATATGAATAACCATCTACTGTATCATTTTCCAATATGTTTTCCTATCATTTTTAACCAATATAATCAATTTCAATTCTCTTCAAAATTATACTTCCATGCATTTCTATGTTCAAAATATGAATTTAAACAAATTATTTTTTATGTAAAATATTATTCTTGATATACACATTCATCACCACACAAGTAATATAAATACTCACATATTTTCGTCCATACAGTATTTTTTAAACTTTCTCATCACCGGCCTCTTAGCCCACCATATCCAGACAATATTTCACTCATCGCAAATGTTCGTAGGAAGAAACAATGCAATAACGATCACCCACTTTAAAATAGCAACATCTTCCTCTTCTGTTGACAATAACTGCCTCTTGTTTTCTTTCATTTACACAACCATCAATTTAATCATCTCTGGTTAAATCTTCTCGCAACCTGTCTAAAACCGTACTTGCCCCTACCTTCAACTATCAGTTGTAAATATCCCAACATTCCCTGCCATAAGGTCACAGTTCAGATTTTTCTCAAATACTGTACAAACAACCGCATCTGCTCTCATGTTTTAGCAGGACATATCCCAACATTCTCTTCATTTCCTGTCATAAGGTCAGAGTTCAGGTTTCTCTCTAATTACCATATTCTACACATGTGTACGAAAACCCACTAAACATCTGCTCTCATGTTTTAGCAGGTCATATCCCAACATTCTCTTCATTTCCTGTCATAAGGTCATAGTTCAGGTTTCTCTCTAATTACCATTATTCTACACATGTGTACGAAAGCCCACTAAACATCTGCTCCCATGTTTTAGCAGCTCATTGCATCCGCAAAATAAACACAATGCACAAACACACGATCACGTCTATCACAAAAATCATCATTTATTATACAGCATTGTGTCGTTCGTGCTTCGCTCCTAGAAACAACTACGACCATAGCACGCACTTCATGATTTTCATCTTTTAACAATCGCACTACAACTTAACATATAAACAATATAAAAGTAAACAAGTTTTATTGGCAACCTGTAAACCACATCATCTTTTCCGTACCATTTTTTAGCCACCTTTTAAAATGTTCTCACAATTTCGCCGACAATATATGAAATATCCATTCTCAATCTTCGCTTGAACACATTGACAAATTATTTTTACACCCTTACATCTTCTATTGAGTTCTTTCAACATACGGACAAATACGTATACATATATTATTTTTTTTAAATGATACTGTACCACCTACAAACCTCACCGACATTTCCCACAATTCTGAGTATTATAAACCCTAAAACTAACAAATTACAATAACTGTAAACAATTTAACTGCAACTCCAGCTAACAATTTGAGTAAGACACTTTGAGTCAAGCATATTCATGATAAATATGCAAATAATATTAAAATTGAAAATGAATTACTTAATGTTTTACTGTACAGCTTGATTAAATTACCAATAAAATAATAATTATTTCAATCTCTTTAAATAACTTGTTATCAGCCACTATCCTTCCTAATATTTTTATGTTTATATGTCATCTTTATTTAATTTTAGTTAGTGTATTTCAGATATTAGAGGGTAGAAGCATACAAACTCGGTAAAAACAGAGGGTAAGTAAAAAGTACAGTAGTATATTTGATAAAAATCCTTCTTTCATGAATTTTTTAAAATATAAACATCTTTCGTACATTAATCTCAATACAACATTAAAAACACACACTTAAATATCCTCACTATTTTTCTTGCTTTTAAATTGGAACTAAAATAGGGCAATTAAAAATGCACTGTGTTTCGGATCTAACGACCATTACTGTAGTTTAATAGTTTATATGCTGAAACATTGCTTAATATCAACATTTTGGATTCATTACAAGAGATGTTGATTATTTACCAGCTACCACCTTCCTTTGATCCGGAGGTAAAAAATCCCCCTCCCATAGTATTCATTGAATTACTATCCTGAGCCCCGGTATTACCACCCCAACCAAGAGCATTCTGACCATCCCCGAAAGACCCAGGTTGCTGCTGTGTTGGCTGTGCCTGTTGCTGCTGGCCCTGTACAGCTCCCCCAGTTCCTTGATTCATCATACCCATCATGTTAAAGTTCTGGGCAAGGGCCTGGGCAGTAGCTGCAACCATAGCATTCAGGGAGAGGTTACCCAACTGATTCATACCACCACCACCACTACCTCCTCCTCCTCCTCCCCCACCGCCTTGTCCTCCCCCGCCCCCTCCACCACCACCTCCTGACATCGCACCAGGGTTACCTGAACCTCCATAGTTATTTGAACGCCTGTCATCGTAACCACGTCGTGAATTGCTGCTGCGACTACGATCATTGTAGCGGCCATGTCCAGAACCATAGTCTGTAGCAAAGAATGTGTAGACTTTATATAAAAAGAACTATATTTAATTTTCCATAGGGTGTTAACAACTTGTATCCTTTCTTTCAGATTGCATGTATTGTATTGTACATCCCGAATAATAGGAGGCATGAGAAACATAAAAATGTGTGTAACCGAGCACTGACACTCCAGGTTCCCTATGACTTTAGCTCGACACCATGGACAAACCCTCTATGACCAAGTCATGGCACCAAACCCTTTATGGCTTAGCAGTGAGAATGAACTCTTACCTCTTCCTCCGCCACCACCACCTCCATATCCTTGCATCATCTGCATCATTGGGTTGTTGTCCATGTTTCGTTGCATGAACTGTCTTGAATGCTTGGGTTCTGCTCTGTCAATATGTACACTGTAACCCTGAAATTTACAAAAGAATCGGCATTCAAAGATTTGCTGAAATGGAGACATGGCATTAACAGCACCGTTGCGGTACCTTAGATATTCCTCTAGGAAACACTAGCACACAAATTAACACAAAAATCTGCTCTGTAAGGTAACTTACTTAGGCCTCCAACTAACCTTTATAGTACGATCTTCTCCCAGCAATTTCATGGCATCTTCGGCATCAGCGAACGTAACAAAAGCGATGCCTCTGAACGGCGTGGGAATGTAGACGTCTGTAACCTCTCCAAACTGACCAAAGTATGAGTATAGGTCTTCAGAAGTGGTTCCATCACCAACACGTCTCAGAAATATCTTTTTACTTTGTTCTCTTTCAGGGTAACCCTGTAAATTTCATTTGTTATGAAATAAATAATTTATTAATGATATACCTTTTTATTAGAAATGGTATGGGAATTCAACACTAGCAATTAAGTGTTTAAGATGGACGTGAGCTAAACAAACGTAGGTCTTGGATAACGTCAATACTTACACGATCAGGATACCTCACGTCACACCACCTTCCATCAATTTGATGTCGCCTAGAAACAACTTTATCTTGAACTGTAGGGTCTTGAAACCTGACAAACCCAAATCCTTTGGACTTGCCTGTTATATGGTCATTTTTTATCTAAAAAGAAATAGTTATTTATTAATTTGTTTACAATCATTTGGAAATATTTGTTGCACTTAAATGTTGTTTAAAGCTCTGTCTATACTTTCAAACTTTATGCGACCAAAAAATTTGATGTGCCCATATATGGACATTATGATGTCATATCACTAACATTTTTCAGCACATCACACTTTTTTTGTCAAACTAGTTTGATAGTGTAGACAGAGCTTTGGACGTTATGTAATCATCAAGAATTGGCCTAATTATAAGTCATTTGTCTTTCACACTTGTTCCGGAATATCGGATCACAATGTTTTGTTTTCCCGACACTCTACACGGCTATGCGGTGGAGCGTCGAGAAGACAAAAAATATGATGTTTGATTTGATTGGCGCCGAACCAGGACTGTGCCCGAACAGGTTTGAAACACTCTTTACTCCTTACTTCTGCAAGTTCAAGTTCCCCATATTGTTCAAAGTAGCTTTTCATGTCCTCTGGTTTGGTACGGAATGGCAGACCTAGAACAATTAAATCTGTCGATTTGTTTCTTTCCACTTTTCTTGTTTTTCCTACGGGATTGTCTTGTGTCTCTTCTCCTTTTCTTTTGTTATCTACAATAAAAATGTTAATTGAACAATATCTTATTGAAGAATGATGGGATATGATTGTGAATGTTGGCGGGACTAGCACATTACCCAGTATGCAGCAGAATGTGAATGTAATGATAAAAATAACTGAGAAATGAAGGCATTTTAATCATTCATCCTCTTATCTCCCAAAAAATTGCAATCCATAACATGGACCATATGGTACTACTGAACCTGCTGTAGGGCCTGCTGACCATGGCCAGCCGGATAGTTAATGATAGATGGCGCCCCAGCCCAGCAGTTTACTGACTCCACCCATCATAATTTTTGTATTTTGTATAATAAACTGTATTTTGATTTCCTTACTTAGAGTTAGGCCTAGGGCTTAGTTTATTTACCTGTAACTGTATTTTTAGGGAATGCAGCAATATATAAATAATCATGCCACACATCATCCGGTGGCTGTATTGCGTTTTCTACCAAACGTAGCCCTCTCATAGCACCAGAATCGGGATTGCGGTATTTTAGCCCAGTCGCGCCCGGGTACTGAGCGTGGAGCGTCGACAACAATATCGTACCATCGGCCTCGACTGGGAGTTCCATCGGCTCCGGGTCATTTTCGTCTTCGACTGTACGAACGTACTGCGTCATATTGCTATAAAAAATCACAGAAATTATGCACTCAAGTTTACTGAAATAAGCTGTATTCTTTAAAAACAAAATTCTTAGCATAAAATACTGTTTAAACTAATATAAAATTAACTTACATTTTCCTTTTCACACGTGAGCAAAATGGCGACCCAAGCGTAAATTGTACACAACATAACCAGATGAGGGCGCTTTTCTGTATTTGTTTTTTCACAAGAAGATCATGCTTGTGTCAGCTTGTGTCAAGCTAGCCGACAATAAGCCAGCCGACAATAAGCCAGCCCACTTTTATTTTTTCCAGCCGACAATAACTATGAAACGCCGTTTGTGTATTTTTCACATTTTCAGTATTGTTTAAGGTTTTTATAGTATTAGAAATTCAATATTTGTGAGAAAATGGCGGATTGCTCCTGGGAGTCACTTGGTGGAATTATATTAGGGTACCTACTTAGTCGTCCAGTATAAGTTAGGGTGGGACCACTGGTCCCGTTTACTCAGCCCTCATCTTTTAAATCTGAGTGTAACTCAATTCCGATTTTTAATATTATAGTGAAATTTGATACTGTATTTGTGAGAAAATGGCGGATTGCTCCTGGGAGTCACTTGGTGGGATTATACTAGGGTACCTCCTTTGTCGTCCAGTATAAGTTAGAGTAGGACCGCTGGTCCTGTTTACTCAGCCCTCATCTTTTAAATCTGAGTGTAACTCAATTACGATTTTTAATATTATAGTGAAATTTGATACTGTATTTGTGAGAAAATGGCGGATTGCTCCTAGGAGTCACTTGGTGGGATTATACTAGGGGACCTCCTTAATCGTCCAGTATAAGTTAGAGTAGGACCGCTGGTCCCGTTTACTCAGCCCTCATCTTTTAAATCTGAGTGTAATTCAATTACGATTTTTTATATAGTAAAATTTGATACTGTATTTGTGAGAAAATGGAGGATTGCTCCTGGGAGTCACTTGGTGGGATTATACTAGGGTACCTCCTTAGTCGTCCAGTATAAGTTAGAGTAGGACCGACCGCTGGTCTTGTTTACTCAGCCCTCATCTTTTAAATCTAAGTGTAACTCAATTACGATTTTTAATATTATAGTAAAATTTGATACTGTATTTGTGAGAAAATGGCGGATTGCTCCTGGAAGTCACTCGGTGGGATTATACTAGGGTACCTCCTTAGTTGTCCAGTATAAGTTAGAGTAGGACCACTGGTCTTGTTTACTCAGCCCTCATCTTTTAAATCTGAGTGTAACTCAATTACGATTTTTAATATTATAGTGAAATTTGATACTGTATTTGTGAGAAAATGGCGGATTGCTCCTGGGAGTCACTTGGTGGGATTATACTAGGGTACGTCCTTAGTCGTCCAGTATAAGTTAGGGTGGGACCACTGGTCCCGTTTACTCAGCCCTCATCTTTTAAATCTGAGTGTAACTCAATTACGATTTTTAATATTATAGTGAAATTTGATACTGTATTTGTGAGAAAATGGCGGATTGCTCCTGGGAGTCACTTGGTGGGATTATACTAGGGTACCTCCTTAGTCATCCAGTATAAGTTAGAGTAGGACCACTGGTCCTGTTTACTCAGCCCTCATCTTTTAAATCTGAGTGTAACTCAATTACGATCTTTAATTTTATTATAGTGAAATTTGATACTGTATTTGTGAAAAAATGGCGGATTTGTCCTGGGAGTCACTTGGTGGGATTATACTAGGGGACCTCCTTAATCGTCCAGTATAAGTTAGAGTAGGACCGCTGGTCCCGTTTACTCAGCCCTCATCTTTTAAATCTGAGTGTAACTCAATTACGATTTTTTATATAGTGAAATTTGATACTGTATTTGTGAGAAAATGGCGTATTGCTCCTGGGAGTCACTTCGTGGGATTATACTAGGGTAACTCGTTAGTCGTCCAGTATAAGTTAGGGTGGGACCACTGGTCCCGTTTACTCAGCCCTCATCTTTTAAATCTGAGTGTAACTCAATTCCGATTTTTAATATTATAGTGAAATTTGATACTGTATTTGTGAGAAAATGGCGGATTGCTCCTGGGAGTCACTTGGTGGGATTATACTAGGGTACCTCCTTAGTCGTCCAGTATAAGTTAGGGTAGGACCGCTGGCCCTGTTTACTCAGCCCTCATCTTTTAAATCTGAGTGTAACTCAATTACGATCTTTAATATTATAGTGAAATTTGATACTGTATTTGTGAGAAAATGGCGGATTGCTCCTAGGAGTCACTTGGTGGGATTATACTAGGGGACCTCCTTAATCGTCCAGTATAAGTTAGAGTAGGACCGCTGGTCCCGTTTACTCAGCCCTCATCTTTTAAATCTGAGTGTAAATCAATTACGATCTTTAATATTATAGTGAAATTTGATACTGTATTTGTGAGAAAATGGCGGATTGCTCATAGGATTCACTTGGTGGGATTATACTAGTGGACCTCCTTAATCGTCCAGTATAAGTTAGAGTAGGACCGCTGGTCTTGTTTATTCAGCCCTCATCTTTTAAATCTGAGTGTAACTCAATTACGATTTTTAATATTATAGTGAAATTTGATACTGTATTTGTGAGAAAATGGCGGATTGCTCCTGGGAGTCACTTGGTGGGATTATACTTGGGTACCCCCTTAGTCGTCCAGTATAAGTTAGAGTAGGACCGCTGGCCCTGTTGACTCAGCCCTCATCTTTTAAATCTGAGTGTAACTCAATTACGATCTTTAATATTATAGTGAAATTTGATACTGTATTTGTGAGAAAATGGCGGATTGCTCCTAGGAGTCACTTGGTTGGATTATACTAGGGTAACGCCTTAATCGTCCATTATAAGTTATAGTAGGACCGCTGGTCCCGTTTACTCAGCCCTCATCTTTTAAATCTGAGTGTAACTCAATTACGATTTCTTATATAGTGAAATTTGATACTGTATTTGTGAGAAAATGGCGGATTGCTCCTGGGAGTCACTTGGTGGGATTATACTAGGGCACCTCCTTAGTCGTCCAGTATAAGTTAGAGTAGGACCACTGGTCTTGTTTACTTAGCCCTCATCTTTTAAATCTGAGTGTAACTCAATTACGATTTTTAATATTATAGTGAAATTTGATACTGTATTTGTGAGAAAATGGCGGATTGCTCCTGGGAGTCACTTGGTGGGATTATACTAGTGGACCTCCTTAATCTTCCAGTATAACTTAGAGTAGGACCGCTGGTCCCATTTACTCAGCCCTCATCTTTTAAATCTGAGTGTAACTCAACTACGATTTTTTATATAGTGAAATTTGATACTGTATTTGTGAGAAAATGGCGGATTGCTCCTGGGAGTCACTTGGTGAGATTATACTAGGGTACCTCTTTAGTCGTCCAGTATAAGTTAGAGTAGGACCGCTGGTCTTGTTTACTCAGCCCTCATCTTTTTAAATCTGAGTGTAACTCAATTACGATTTTAAATATTATAGTGAAATTTGGTACTGTATTTGTGAGAAAACGGCGGATTGCTCCTGGAAGTCACTCGGTGGGATTATACTAGGGTACCTCCTTAGTCGTCCAGTATAAGTTAGAGTAGGACCGCTGGTCTTGTTTACTCAGCCCTCATCTTTTAAATCTGAGTGTAACTCAATTACGATTTTTAATATTATAGTGAAATTTGATACTGTATTTGTGAGAAAATGGCGGATTGCTCCTGGGATTCACTTGGTGGGATTATACTAGGGTACCTCCTTAGTCGTCCAGTATAAGTTATGATGGGACCACTGGTCCCGTTTACTCAGCCCTCATCTTTTAAATCTGAGTGTAACTGAATTACGATTTTTAATATTATAGTGAAATTTGATACTGTATTTGTGAGAAAATGGCGGATTGCTCCTGGGAGTCACTTGGTGGGATTATACTTGGGTACCTCCTTAGTCGTCCAGTATAAGTTAGAGTAGGACCGCTGGCCCTGTTTACTCAGCCCTCATCTTTTAAATCTGAGTGTAACTCAATTACGATCTTTAATATTATAGTGAAATTTGATACTGTATTTGTGAGAAAATGGCGGATTGCTCCTAGGAGTCACTTGGTGGGATTATACTAGGAGACCTCCTTAATCGTCCAGTATAAGTTAGAGTAGGACCGCTGGTCCCGTTTACTCAGCCCTCATCTTTTAAATCTGAGTGTAAATCAATTACGATCTTTAATATTATAGTGAAATTTGATACTGTATTTGTGAGAAAATGGCGGATTGCTCATAGGATTCACTTGGTGGGATTATACTAGTGGACCTCCTTAATCGTCCAGTATAAGTTAGAGTAGGACCGCTGGTCTTGTTTATTCAGCCCTCATCTTTTAAATCTGAGTGTAACTCAATTACGATTTTTAATATTATAGTGAAATTTGGTACTGTATTTGTGAGAAAACGGCGGATTGCTCCTGGAAGTCACTCGGTGGGATTATACTAGGGTACCTCCTTAGTTATCCAGTTAAAGTTAGAGTAGGACCACTGGTCCTGTTTACTCAGCCCTCATCTTTTAAATCTGAGTGTAACTCAATTACGATCTTTAATATTATAGTAAAATTTGATACTGTATTTGTGAGAAAATGGCGGATTGCTCCTGGGAGTCACTTGGTGGGATTATACTAGTGGACCTCCTTAATCTTCCAGTATAACTTAGAGTAGGACCGCTGGTCCCATTTACTCAGCCCTCATCTTTTAAATCTGAGTGTAACTCAACTACGATTTTTTATATAGTGAAATTTGATACTGTATTTATGAGAAAATGGCGGATTGCTCCTGGGAGTCACTTGGTGAGATTATACTAGGGTACCTCTTTAGTCGTCCAGTATAAGTTAGAGTAGGACCGCTGGTCCTGTTTACTCAGCCCTCATCTTTTAAATCTGAGTGTAACTCAATTACGATCTTTAATATTATAGTAAAATTTGATACTGTATTTGTGAGAAAATGGCGGATTGCTCCTGGGAGTCACTTGGTGGGATTATACTAGTGGACCTCCTTAATCTTCCAGTATAACTTAGAGTAGGACCGCTGGTCCCATTTACTCAGCCCTCATCTTTTAAATCTGAGTGTAACTCAACTACGATTTTTTATATAGTGAAATTTGATACTGTATTTGTGAGAAAATGGCGGATTGCTCCTGGGAGTCACTTGGTGAGATTATACTAGGGTACCTCTTTAGTCGTCCAGTATAAGTTAGAGTAGGACCGCTGGTCCTGTTTACTCAGCCCTCATCTTTTTAAATCTGAGTGTAACTCAATTACGATTTTAAATATTATAGTGAAATTTGGTACTGTATTTGTGAGAAAACGGCGGATTGCTCCTGGAAGTCACTCGGTGGGATTATACTAGGGTACCTCCTTAGTCGTCCAGTATAAGTTAGAGTAGGACTGCTGGTCCTGTTTACTCAGCCCTCATCTTTTAAATCTGAGTGTAACTCAATTACGATTTTTAATATTATAGTGAAATTTGATACTGTATTTGTGAGAAAATGGCGGATTGCTCCTGGGAGTCACTTGGTGGGATTATACTAGGGTACCTCCTTAGTCGTCCAGTATAAGTTATGGTGGGACCACTGGTCCCGTTTACTCAGCCCTCATCTTTTAAATCTGAGTGTAACTGAATTACGATTTTTAATATTATAGTGAAATTTGATACTGTATTTGTGAGAAAATGGCGGATTGCTCCTGGGAGTCACTTGGTCGGATTATACTAGGGTACCTCCTTAGTCGTCCAGTATAAGTTAGAGTAGGACCACTGGTCCTGTTTACTCAGCCCTCATCTTTTAAATCTGAGTGTAACTCAATTACGATTTTTAATATTATACTGAAATTTGATACTGTATTTGTGAGAAAATGGCGGATTGCTCCTGGGAGTCACTCGGTGGGATTATACTTGGGTACCTCCTTAGTCGTCCAGTATAAGTTAGAGTAGGACCGCTGGCCCTGTTTACTCAGCCCTCATCTTTTAAATCTGAGTGTAACTCAATTACGATCTTTATTATTATAGTGAAATTTGATACTGTATTTGTGAGAAAATGGCGGATTGCTCCTAGGAGTCACTTGGTGGGATTATACTAGGGGACCTCCTTAATGGTCCAGTATAAGTTAGAGTAGGACCGCTGGCCCTGTTTACTCAGCCCTCATCTTTTAAATCTGAGTGTAACTCAATTACGATCTTTAATATTATAGTGAAATTTGATACTGTATTTGTGAGAAAATGGCGGATTGCTCCTGGGAGTCACTTGGTGGGATTATACTAGTGGACCTCCTTAATCGTCCAGTATAAGTTAGAGTAGGACCGCTGGTCCCGTTTACTCAGCCCTCATCTTTTAAATCTGAGTGTAACTCAATTACGATTTTTTATATAGTGAAATTTGATACTGTATTTGTGAGAAAATGGCGGATTGCTCCTGGGAGTCACTTGGTGAGATTATACTAGGGTACCTCCTTAGTCGTCCAGTATAAGTTAGAGTAAGACCGCTGGTCCTGTTTACTCAGCCCTCATCTTTTAAATCTGAGTGTAACTCAATTACAATTTTTTATATAATGAAATTTGATACTGTATTTGTGAGAAAACGGCGGATTGCTCCTGGAAGTCACTCGGTGGGATTATACTAGGGTACCTCCTTAGTCGTCCAGTATAAGTTAGAGTAGGACCACTGGTCCTTTTTACTCAGCCCTCATCTTTTAAATCTGAGTGTAACTCAATTACGGTTTATAATATTATAGTGAAATTTGATACTGTATTTGTGAGAAAATAGCGGATTGCTCCTGGGAGTCACTTGGTCGGAGTATACTAGGGTACCTCCTTAGTCGTCCAGTATAAGTTAGAGTAGGACCACTGGTCCTGTTTACTCAGCCCTCATCTTTTAATCTGAGTGTAACTCAATTACGATTTTAAATATTATAGTGAAATTTGGTACTGTTGTGAGAAAACGGCGTATTGCTCCTGGAAGTCACTCGGTGGGATTATACTAGGGTACCTCCTCAGTCGTCTAGTATAAGTTAGAGTAGGACCGCTGGTCTTGTTTACTCAGCCCTCATCTTTTAAATCTGAGTGTAACTCAATTACGATTTTTAATATTATAGTGAAATTTGGTACTTGTTTTGTGAGAAAACGGCGGATTGCTCCTATGAGTCACTTGGTGGGATTAGACTAGGGGACCTCCTTAATCGTCCAGTATAAGTTAGAGTAGGACCGCTGGTCCCGTTTACTCAGCCCTCATCTTTTAAATCTGAGTGTAACTCCATTACGATTTTTAATATTATAGTGAAATTTGATACTGTATTTGTGAGAAAATGGCGGATTGCTCCTGGGAATCACTTGGTGGGATTATACTAGGGTACCTCCTTAGTCGTCCAGTATAAGTTAGAGTAGGACCGCTGGTCCCGTTTACTCAGCCCTCATCTTTTTAAATATGAGTGTAACTCAATTACGATTTTAAATATTATAGTGAAATTTGGTACTGTATTTGTGAGAAAACGGCGGATTGCTCCTGGAAGTCACTCGGTGGGATTATACTAGGGTACCTCCTTAGTCGTCCAGTATAAGTTAGAGTAGGACCGCTGGCCCTGTTTACTCAGCCCTCATCTTTTAAATCTGAGTGTAACTCAATTACGATCTTTAATATTATAGTGAATTTTGATACTGTATTTGTGAGAAAATGGGGGATTGCTCCTGGGAGTCACTAGGTGGGATTATACTAGGGGACCTCCTTAATCGTCCAGTATAAGTTAGAGTAGGACCGCTGGTCCCGTTTACTCAGCCTTCATCTTTTAAATCTGAGTGAAACTCAATTACAATTTTTTATATAGTGAAATTTGATACTGTATTTGTGAGAAAATGGCGGATTGCTCCTGGGAGTCACTTGGTAGGATTATACTAGGGTACCTCCTTAGTCGTCCAGTATAAGTTAGGGTGTGACCACTGGTCCCGTTTACTCAGCCCTCATCTAATAAATCTGAGTGTAACTCAATTACGATCTTTAATATTATAGTGAAATTTGATACTGTATTTGTGAGAAAATGGCGGATTGCTCCTGGGAGTCACTTGGTGGGATTATACTAGGGGACCTCCTTAATTGTCCAGTATAAGTTAGAGTAGGACCGCTGGTCCCGTTTACTCAGGAGCAATCCGCCATTTTCTCACAAATACAGTATCAAATTTCACTATATAAAAAATCGTAATTGAGTTACACTAAGATTTAAAAGATGAGGGCTGAGTAAACGGGACCAGCGGTCCCACCCAAACTTATACTGGACGACTAAGGAGGTCCCCTAGTATAATCCCACCATGTGACTCCCAGGAGCAATCCGCCATTTTCTCACAAATACAGTATCAAATTTCACGATAATATTAAAGATCGTAATTGAGTTACACTCAGATTTAAAAGATGAGGGCTGAGTAAACAGGACCAGTGGTCCTACTCTAACTTATACTGGACGACTAAGAAGGTACCCTAGTATAATCCCACCAAGTGACTCCCAGGAGCAATCCGCCATTTTCTCACAAATACAGTATCAAATTTCACTATAATATTAAAAATCGTAATTGAGTTACACTCAAATTTAAAGGATGAGGGCTGAGTAAACGGGACCAGTGGTTTCACCCTAACTTATACTGGACGACTAAGGAGGTACCCTAGTATAATCCCACCAAGTGACTCCCAGGAGCAATCCGCCATTTTCTCACAAATACAGTATCAATTTTCACTATAATATTAAAAATCGTAATTGAGTTACACTCAGATTTAAAAGATGATTGCTGAGTAAACAAAACCAGCGGTCCTACTCTCACTTATACTGGACATCTAAGGAAGTACCCTAGTATAATCCCACCGAGTGACTTCCAGGAGCAATCCGCCGTTTTCTCACAAATACAGTACAAAATTTCACTATAATATTAAAAATCTTAATTGAGTTACACTCAGATTTAAAAGATCTCCTGGGAGTCACTTGGTGGGATTATACTAGGGGACCTCCTTAATTGTCCAGTATAAGTTAGAGTAGGACCGCTGGTCCCGTTTACTCAGGAGCAATCCGCCATTTTCTCACAAATACAGTATCAAATTTCACTATATAAAAAATCGTAATTGAGTTACACTAAGATTTAAAAGATAAGGGCTGAGTAAACGGGACCAGCGGTCCCACCCAAACTTATACTGGACGACTAAGGAGGTCCCCTAGTATAATCCCACCAAGTGACTCCCAGGAGCAATCCGCCATTTTCACACAAATACAGTATCAAATTTCACGATAATATTAAAGATCGTAATTGAGTTACACTCAGATTTAAAAGATGAGGGCTGAATAAACAAGACCAGTGGTCCTACTCTAACTTATACTGGACAACTAAGGAGGTACCCTAGTATAATCCCACCAAGTGACTCCCAGGAGCAATCCGCCATTTTCTCACAAATACAGTATCAAATTTCACTATAATATTAAAAATCGTAATTGAGTTGCACTCAAATTTAAAAGATGAGGGCTGAGTAAACGGGACCAGTGGTCCCACCCTAACTTATAATGGACGACTAAGGAGGTACCCTAGTATAATCCCACCAAGTGACTCTCAGGAGCAATCCGCCATTTTCTCACAAATACAGTATCAACCTTCACTATAATATTAAAAATCGTAATTGAGTTACACTCAGATTTAAAATATGCTTGCTGAGTAAACAAAACCAGCGGTCCTACTCTCACTTTTACTGGACATCTAAGGAAGTACCCTAGTATAATCCCACCGAGTGACTTCCAGGAGCAATCCGCCGTTTTCTCACAAATACAGTACCAAATTTCACTATAATATTAAAAATTGTAATTGAGTTACACTCAGATTTAAAAGATGAGGGCTGAGTAAACATAACCAGCGGTCCTACTCTCACTTATACTGGACAACTAAGGAGGTACCCTAGTATAATCCCACCGAGTGACTTCCAGGAGCAATCCGCCGTTTTCTTACAAATACAGTATCAAATTTCACTATAATATTAAAAATCGTAATTGAGGTACACTAAGATTTAAAAGATGAGGGCTGAGTAAACAAGACCAGCGGTCCTACTCTAACTTATACTGAACAACTAAGGAGGTACCCTAGTATAGTCGCACCGAGTGACTTCCAGGAGCAATCCGCCGTTTTCTCACAAATACAGTACCAAATTTCACTATAATATTTAAAATCGTAATTGAGTTACACTCAGATTTAAAAGATGAGGGCTGAGTAAACGGGACCAGTGGTCCCACCCTAACTTATACTGGACGACTAAGGAGGTACCCTAGTATAATCCCACCAAGTGACTCCCAGGAGCAATCGGCCATTTTCTCACAAATACAGTATCAAATTTCACTATAATATTAAAAATCGTAATTGAGTTACACTCTGTTTTAAAAGATGAGGGCTGAGTAAACAAGACCAGCGGTCCTACTCTAACTTATACTGGACGACTAAGGAGGTACCCTAGTATAATCCCACCAAGTGACTCCCAGGAGCAATCCGCCATTTTCTCACAAATACAGTATCAAATTTCACTATATAAAAAATCGTAATTGAGTTACACTCAGATTTAAAAGATGAGGGCTGAGTAAACGGGACCAGTGGTCCCACCCTAACTTATACTGGACGACTAAGGAGGTACCCTAGTATAATCCCACCAAGTGACTCCCGGGAGCAATCCGCCATTTTCTCACAAATACAGTATCAAATTTCACTATAATATTAAAAATCGTAATTGAGTTACACTCAGATTTAAAAGATGAGGGCTGAGTAAACAAGACCAGCGGTCCTACTCTAACTTATACTGGACGACTAAGGAGGTACCCTAGTATAATCCCACCAAGTGACTCCCAGGAGCAATCCGCCATTTTCTCACAAATACAGTATCAAATTTCACTATATAAAAAATTGTAATTGAGTTACACTCAGATTTAAAAGATGAGGGCTGAGTAAACGGAACCAGCGGTCCTACTCTAACTTATACTGGACGATTAAGGAGGTCCCCATGTATAATCCCACCAAGTGACTCCCAGGAGCAATCCGCCATTTTCTCACAAATACAGTATCAAATGTCATTATAATATTAAAGATCGTAATTGAGTTACACTCAGATTTAAAAGATGAGGGCTGAGTAAACAGGGCCAGCGGTCCTACTCTAACTTATACTGAACGACTAAGGAGGTACCCAAGTATAATCCCACCAAGTGACTCTCAGGAGCAATCCGCCATTTTCTCACATATACAGTATCAAATTTCACTATAATATTAAAAATCGTAATTGAGTTACACTCAGATTTTAAAGATGAGGGCTGAGTAAACAAGACCAGCGGTCCTACTCTAACTTATACTGGACGACTAAGGAGGTACCCTAGTATAATCCCACCAAGTGACTCCCAGGAGCAATCCGCCATTTTCTCACAAATACAGTATCAAATTTCACTATATAAAAAATCGTAATTGAGTTACACTCAGATTTAAAAGATGAGGGCTGAGTAAACGGGACTAGTGGTCCCACCCTAACTTATACTGGACGACTAAGGAGGTACCCTAGTATAATCTCACCAAGTGACTCCCAGGAGCAATCCGCCATTTTCTCACAAATACAATATCAAATTTCACTATAATATTAAAAGGTGCCAATGTAATTGGGCACTGAGTGTAACTCAATGATTGAGTTACACTCAGATTGAAAAGATGAGGGCTGAGTAAACAGGACCAGCGGTCCTACTCTAACTTATACTGGACGACTAAGGAGGTACCCTAGTATAATCCCACCAAGTGACTCCCAGGAGCAATCCGCCATTTTCTCACAAATATTGAATTTCTAATACTATAAAAACCTTAAGCAATACTGAAAATGTAAAAAATACACAAACGGCGTTTCATAGTTATTGTCGGCTGGAAAAAATAAAAGTGGGCTGGCTTATTGTCGGCTGGCTTATTGTCGGCTAGCTTGACACAAGCGAAGATCATGTGCAAGTGACGCGATATCGTCGTTGTGTTTGCGTGGAAAAATAAACCGATTTTAGGCCTAAAGATTTTAAAACAAAATACAAGACTAAATTTTTCCAAATTTTATGAAATAGAATAAAACAAGTTCTTATTTTGTAATGGATGGTCAATTTGATTCTAATCCTCTAGCTCGTGTTCCACTAAAGGTTAGTTTTGGTGCTTCAAATTGTTTTGAGCATATGTTTATCGACTCTTTTTCCCATCAAAATTTAGCTAGGCCTAGCTAGGCCCTCTATCTAGTAGCCTAGGCTGTACTATCTACTAAGGCCTAGCCTAGGTAGAAGTGCAGTAAGTGGATTACAGTAGTTTGGGCTTGGTCTACAGTCAGTAGGCTAGCCTAGCGTGTTATCACAGGGAACATGTGGTTACTAATAACCTACTGTAGTAGTAGTGGTGGTGGGCGTGCTATAGTAATATTAATGAAATAAGAAAACTGTTCTTCTTACATGTTGTCTTTTTCTTTATGTAATGTACATTTTAGTGAGAATTTGAATAAATAAAAAAAAATAAATATTTTTTTCAAGTTTTGCCTTTTGAATTTTGTTGAGAGTCCACTGTATACACAGTATATGATGGGCCTTTAAATTTTAAATCGTCGTTTTTACTCACGGCATTGCCCCATTGTCTTTATTGAGTACAACTTACAATACAATGTCTGGCTGGCTTTACACACTATTGTCTTTTTTACTCACGATATGCATGGATTTGTTTTTTTTTATTACTGTAAGTACGTTCTTTACAGGGCACTCAATAGTAGTACACAAAATATCAATTAGAAGATACAACAGATTTCATGAATGATATCGTCGTAAAGTGATGAACAATTTTTTTATATTAAAGCCCCATTCCCTACGTTTTTTAGATCTAATTTAAGATCACAAACTATATTTAATGTAAAAATAATACTATATGGTCCTATTGCGATAACTTTTTTTGTCTTTAAACGGTTAAAAATGTGAAAAATAAGTCGATTTTAATCATTATAGCGGCCCGCTATAAATCCCAAAATGCATTGCGCGCGGATTGATATTTTTGTTTTTCACCTGTAATTCGCCCACTTTTCGATCGATCGTGAGGCCAAAACAAATGGAAGACTCCTAACTTTTCAGCGAAAATACCGGGTTTTCCCCAATTTGTATCAACGGAGTCTGGCAAAAATAGAAAGACAATTAATGCAGCAACTATACAACGTCAGGCTAGGTATATAGCTAGCGTACGATGTTCGTACGTTACCGATATTTACCAGCTAGGCCTACAAAACTAAGCCTAGCCAGGCTAGGCCTAAGACCGTCCACGAGAGGTCGATCGCCGCGAGCTACTTAGGTAGTGCATTGTTTCTCACTTTTTATCATAATTTACCATAAAACGTACATTAAGACAAGGAATGACATGGTTTAATGTTTTTAAAGTGATATATATGTATTATTTTCCAAAAAACGTCCAAAATTGCAGGGAAGGGGTCTTTAAACAAATGTTTTTTTAAAGCTTTGTATAATTCTAAAAGGTTCTGAGCCTGAGGTAAGACCAATTTACAAAGACAAGTGGTAAAACGGTACGTGCAGAAAATCGCGTAGCTTGTCTTAGACTGGAAACCCACTCGGGATAGATACCTGGGTTTTACAGTATGTGGCCCACATAAAACCCAGGTATTAACCTGAACAGGTTTACGATAAGCTGTCTGCTTCACGTTGTGTGTGAATGGTAATAAGAAATAACACACTGTAGATTCTATTTTGTTTTCCGCTTACTGTTACCGCTTTCCTGTGTAAATTGGCCTTTAGACCTTAATTGTATTATGCATGAATTGTGCATTGGAGCGTAAATAATGACCC
The DNA here is from genome assembly GCF_964355755.1 of Antedon mediterranea. Lineage (NCBI taxonomy): Eukaryota > Metazoa > Echinodermata > Crinoidea > Comatulida > Antedonidae > Antedon > Antedon mediterranea. Next base: position 32,290,990 of record NC_092672.1, read on the forward strand.
ATGAAGCGCTGCGTAATGTTCAATTACAGAACAGTTGCACCTAAGGAATACGGTAGACTAGTAACTATCATTAGTTCTGAACACAACAATTACTGTACGTACTAATATATACAGTACCAGTTGCTGACAAATATGAAGTGATGATGATATCACCTCTGTCCACACTCCTTTTAGCCAGGAGAGAAATCTGTATAAACCTCTGTTCACACATAGAGTCTGTACAACAAACATGCTTTTGCTAATGTATGTTAACTTGAACAGGATTACATTGCAGAAGTACACAGCATCCTCTCTTAATTTTTTCTATGAACCATTTTAATAACTAATACTTTCGACAACGGATGAAATTTATGAAAATTGACATACAATTATATTATATAAACAAAGAGGTGAAGAAAAAAAATTTACTCAATTTTGACATCAAACTAATTTTTTCTCAATTGTGGTTTTTTTTTAATATTCTTGTTTTTAAAATCTTGTCTTACAGGCGGTTGTCATCATACATTTTGTATTAACAATATGGTATGTAAAATTTTGTTGTCATTCGTTTTTTGCGTTTGTTTGTTCATTGTGTGTTGAGTGCCTTATGCATGTCAGCCTCAGCTGTCAGAACCACCCTCATTAAACAAAGTTTAATGAAAAAATAAATTAAAAAAAACAAAGCTACTGTACACTACAGTAGTGTTACCATGGACCTATAAATGTTATAATTTACAGGGGCGGATTGCTATAAAACAGTCTTAACTAATGGTCTTAACTCCCCGATTAAAGCCGGCTTTATCTGATAGATGGTCTTACTAAAGCCACCCCTGTTAGACCATTGCTATAAAACAGTCTTAGATAAGACCGCGTAAAGTAACAAATTGAGGGCGTACTTTGCGCGTAGAATACCAAATAAGGTAATGTTCGTCACGCTTGTTCAATTCACAATCATAACAGTACGTACATTTCTACGCAAGAAAATCTATTCTAGGGCTATATAAGAATAAAATCACCGTTATTATTTGATTTAACACTTAAAACTCGTTCTATTGGTTGTCTTTGACGATAAATAATACGTAAAAGCAACAAAAATAGAGGTTTAAGACTGTTTTAAGACTCCTTTGAGTAGGCTTTAATTTTAAAGACCGTTTACAGGTTAGACCGCGGTATAGCAATGGTCTATAATGTAAGACTGGGACTACTTGCTACGTCACGAATTATAGCCGGCTAAGCGCTAAGACCGGTTATAGACCGCTTATAGCAATCCGCCCCTGGTCTATGGTGTTACTTAGTAACATTCTTGTATAGTAACTATGTAAATAATACAGTAAACAGGGTACTGTACAGTATTTACTCTGTATTTAGATGTGGAAGGTGCAACACCCACCTTTCAGCCAAATATACAGTAATTGTACAGATTACAATTAAGCTTTATATAATGGATGAAGCTGTAACAGGGTTTTCCCCTCTTAGATTCCAATTCTACCTTCTTGTAATACAGTACCGTAGCTGCTGCAGGCCCCCATAGCCAGAATTTTGATGGAGGAGTTCGAATTTGGAAAAAGTTGCTGGACCAACAACCATGGCTAATTGTATTATAAAAGATCATAGTTTATGGAGAGGGTATGGTACAATCAAACCATATCCATGCCCCCAGACCATCATAATAACAGTATATACCACCAAATTGAAACTTTCTTTTAGTATTACACTTTAAAAATATTAAATACTTCAAATTTATAATTGTTTTTTTTTAATATATTTTTTTGGCCATTAAATGTGTGTGACCACTAGGTAAAACGTTTGTTTGTTGAAACCTCCCCAACCTTCTGGCTACAGGCCAGTGTGCTGTTTGTTTAACCACAGTATTACAAAATACAGGCTTATGATCGACAGTACCTTATTACAGTAGTACGTTTTATGGTTCCAAGCAGGCAGTGTTATATTCAGGACATTCAACATCATTTTGGTTAACATTCCTCCCTTTATTTTTTGTAGGGCTTCACAAAGTGGGTTTTTACCCGATGCGTACTTAATAATGAACATCACCATAATATTTTGCGGCCTGTGGGCTATCGCACACTCTGAGTCAATCGACAGTATACAAATGGTAAGAATTGTACAGTAATCCCGGTATTATAATGGTAAAAGTGACCGTAATGTGAAATTCAATATGGCAACTTATGGTGTTTTATACTTGAGACTGAGTGTAAACTGTATTCATTATTCACTCTCCACTCTCTTACGGAATCTACTGTAAGTATCAATATAGTGAAATTATTATAAAGAGAAATATCTCCCTTGAATATGATCATTGCCTGGTTATTATTTTATAACTTGCACTACAGTACATAATTATGTTTTACATCATCATCAAATATTAGTGTTAAATGTTTGTTTATGTTTTTTTTTAGTACCTCTTCTTACATGTAATAAGCATTGCAATGGATATAATCTTTCTTGCTGTATTTTTTGATACACCTTATAAAGACTGTAAGTATAAACACATTCTGTTCTCCTCTCCATTTCCTATCAATAATTTCCCCCACATTCCTTCCACCCCACCCCCACGCCACCCACTTTATTACTGCAGTAAAGCAAGATACAGTACATTCAAACATACAGTACTATACTGTAGTGCTCATAAAATATTTGTGCTCTCACAGCACTTTAGTAGTGTGCAATAGAGTACACACAGTACTATGGCTCCTATTGGATATTTTAAATTAATTTTTTTTTTATTTCTTCCTTTTATGCCTTTCAACTTGGGGTTTGGCTACTAATTTCCTATCTTTTGCATTGTAAATAATTCAGAGCAGTCCCTGGCCGATTAATTATCATTAATAATTCTACTAATTAATGATTCATATTCTGTACTCCTTGTTTTTGCTTTATCAAATTTTATATATTAATTATTTTTTTTCACTATAGCAAGTTCTGTGAAATTCAGCAAGACGTATCCTTTTACTTTCATATATAAATTGTAGACTACAGTAGTACAATATCATTTAATGATAACCTGAGAAATGTTATTTTAATACTGCTACGGTAACTAAGGTCATCTAAAAATAGCACCTTATTATAGAAGATGACTTCTACCATCAATAATTTCCCCTTTAAGTGCTATATGCACATCGGTTCTCGTCAGATCACCGAAGTTAAGCAACGTTGGGCCTGGTTAGAGCTTGGATGGGAGATCATCTGGGACTATATCAGGTGCTGTATATGGAGCTGGGGTCCCATTGGGCATTTGAAATCAGCACTGCTGGCTATTATGGCAGCCTCTGCATCTAGTATCTGCCTCAGACATATTGGCCCATGCCTTTCCTCTAGCCAAGACAGAGCACTGGACAAGAGAAGCCCTTGATCAATGATAGGACCAGCCAAGGTGCTTTAAACAGTCCTGGCTTACAGTAGTTTTATCCGTCATACAGATGAATGTCATTGAACTAATTAGTTATCCGCATTCAGCGGATAACTCCTTGTAACTGTCCTGTTTCATCATCTTTTTAGTTATCCGCACTTGGCGGATAACTCCTTGTTATTGTATGGGATCTTTTTCCTTTTCTGTATTATTCTTCTGTCTTTCTTCCTTTTTTTGTGAGCCCTGTTTCTCTAAAATGTGTAAACAGAACATATCGTAACTTTGTCAAAATATAGACATTTACGTGAAGTTGTGCACCTCCTATTTTTGAAAAACGTCAGAGTTGCGCAACGTGACTTGCACGCAATTTTATGAATTTAAATTATTGATCATAGATTAAAAACCAAAAGTCGATTTGTATTGAGACTTGGTGAAAATTTAATTTATATCAAGAGTCAATTTTCTGTGGATTAAAAATGGCATGTTTCACACAAAGTTACGCGCGCACGCGCATTTAAAATTTCAAAATGCGCAAAATTAATTTCTAATCAACTTTTTACGCGTTTCATGTAATTTTAAGCATGTCAAAAATTCCCACGCGCCCGCAAATTTTTACGTGCGCATGTAGCGTTAAAAACATATTTTTTTCTCGTGATTTATGTTTTTCTAGCTTTTTTTAGTAATTTTATCAACTTTTAAACAATTTCGACTTAAAATCACGTCATATGAGCACGTCGAATTAAACAATTTGTGCGCTTTTTTGATGAAAAAGTTCAAAAATTTGTCAAAATTATGCCTTTTTTTAAACAGTCGTAATTTCTAAACTGCACGGTCAACTTTTTGTGGATAACATATTCTGGAAGTTGATTAGTTGTATATATCGGATCATGTATTAATATGGCTAACCGGACATTATGACGTCATCGTATGGCCACGCAAATATAAAATAAAGGATTTTTGTATCTTTCGTTATAGGTCATCACATTTAATAGAGCGCATCTCAACTTAGCCGTTTTCCATTTTCACCCCGATTTTTATATTGTCTAGGTCAATCAACTATCTTTCGCATGAGTTACAAATATTTTAATTTTTATGACGTCATCATGCCTAAAAATTTAAATTACGTGTGGCATTAATTTCATCTTTACAGTAAATTTTAATCTGTTATAGCTCGTAAGAATAAAATGTGATAATCACGATTAAAACGTTTTCTAGTAGCTATTGGATTGTAGATAGGAAATCATGTGAAAATTTTGCCAATCGGATGTTGTGATGTCATCATATGAATAGTTAAATAAAAAAAGTCGTATTTTCATCTTTTGCGTCATAATTTATTACATTTAAAAGAGCGCGCATCAATATTTTACGTATTTTAATTTCTTCTACACATTAATATGTTGTTGACGAGATAATTTCCTTCCGAAATTGCTATCTTAGTGTTTAATTTGAATACCGTCGCCATGTTAAAAAGTGGAATAAACGGTGGGTCCCGTAATTCCACCTATTCTACACTGTATGTAATATGTATACAGATTATACTGTATATACTATATGACACAAAATAGACAGAATTCAGCACTAACAATACATGATATTCTTCAGTTCAGGTCATAATGCCATAATCTTTTTATGTGTGCAATATTCCAACGTATGACGTGCACGTGGCGTTTCTCGTGCGGATAACTAACTCGTCAAAGTGACGAGTTTCATGTCTAGTTGACATTGTCATTTGCGACAGACGTCATTTGCGACAGACGTCATTGTCATTTGCGACAGACGTCATTGTCATTTGCCACAGGCGTCATTGTCATTTGCGACAGACGCGTCATTGTCATTTGCGACAGACGTCATTGTCATTTGCGACAGACGTCATTGTCATTTGCGACAGACGTCATTGTCATTTGCGACAGACGTCGGCCATAAACTATATAACAGTATTTGTACGAAGTTGAGATAGTGAGTAGAATTTCGACATTCCCAATGAACTCTCAAATCAACAAATAGTAACACAAGTGTAAGAAATGGGATTGTGTTATATTTGTGGATTGTACCATTTTTATATGGGGGTATTCAATTAATTGAATTTAAGCATTCAGTGTTGTGTTATCCATGTACACCCCTTTTCCATGTGCACATCTTTTTATTTGTGTATATTCCTTAACCAATGTTTTAGTATGTCTATTATCAACCTCCTGGTGAAGCCTCTGTCCTCGTTCATTTTGCTTGTGCATTTCCGTAATCGAGGCGGTCAGTACAGCAGCTATCCGTCTCCTTCAGCTAGCGGCTACGAGAATGTTGACCAACCGCTGCCTTCGAACAGCCAAGTGGAAGCAGCCAACTCTCCAACCTCTTTCCAGAAGCCGTACATACCACAGTAAATGATGTTTGAAATTAAGAAAAAAACTTGTAAAAACCCAAGAGTCAAGAGAATGATTTTTTACCCATACTACTGTATGAAGAAGGTGATAGATAGATATTTACACTGTTGACAAGTACTGTATATGTACCATTGGGTCAATACATTATGATAATAGGTACTTGATCCACAATGTAAACTCAGTTTTCCTACTTTCATTCTAGACTCCATTTTTGCAAATGAGAACAATGTTGTTAGCGCACGTTAATAACATACAGTAATGCATACAAGTTTGCATAATAGCGCATATTAATAATATAAAATCGATATTGGGATATTCGGTTAAAGTTTAATGTCGTGGATCATATTAATGATTTGACCTTTTTCTATGTTCGTATTTAAAAACTATAAGAGTCAAAGGTCATATTGAAGTTACCTACTACTACACAGAATTATAAATGTCACATTAATTGAAATATTAGTGTTAACAACTACATGATATTAACAAGCAAATGTATGAATTAAAAAAAATTAAATAATAAAAAATAAATGTTGATCTTGCATACATAGGTTAACTAATATGAATTGTTTAAATGTTTTTTTAGTTTGAAAGTTATTAAGAATGAAAATTGTTTGTTTTTCTGGGGCTAAGCTTTTTATGTTTTTTTTATTTTCTCATTTGCAATAAAATTTCTTTTTCATTTTTTAAATAGATTATTATTATAATAATTTGTTAGGGTTTTTCCAAATTATCAAAGCACATTACTACCACTGTTTGAAACAGAATATAATGCTAATATTTCTCCCGATAAGTTTCGCACTTCGAGGCAATGTTAAAACTTACACAATGTAAAATATATAGTCATCACTTCTCTCAAAACTGAACATCCTTGTCAAGAATGGTCAGTTTTCGAAACCTAAAGCCTGTTTCCACTAGGTGAATGTATTCGCGGAAAAATTTTGTTATCCTTTTTATTATTTTCTACTGCAAAAGCAAATATATGCAGTTGTTGTTTTGATTACTCATTTCCGGAACTCTGATTGGTTGTGCAATTTTTTTGCTTTGCAAAATGTAGAAACAGTTTAAAAAAATGCAAAAGACTAAAATATATACATCTTCGATTCATTTATGAAATCTGCTTAGTGGAAACAGACTTTTAAGATTTCTGCATTAAGAGAGTCTGGTTTTGGGAAGGTCAGTGTATGGAAGGCCAGGGTATGGAAGGCCAAATGAGAAAATATTGAATAAAACATAAGCTTAACACCTCTTGCCAATTAGTGCCCTTCCAGTACATTCCAAAATGGTGCATTTTAGCGTTCAGTTGGTTTGTGTATTAGAATATAGTGTGTTAGATTGAAATAGAAATTTTCAAAAATTAGTTTTACATTAATTTTATATATTTCGTTAATATTGTTGTAAATTCATATATGAATGGATTAGAGTTGCCTTGTAGATATAGTACTGTATTTGATTTTATATAATTTAATAGTAATACCTCTATCTTAGAATCGTGTTAAAATTTTTCTACTGCAGTAACTACATTTTTACTGTACATTAGTAACTACATTTTTACTGCAGTAACTACATCTTTACTGCAGTAACTACATCTTTACTGCAGTAACTACATCTTTACTGCAGTATAACTACATCTTTACTGCAGTAACTACATCTTTACTGCAGTAACTACATCTTTACTGCAGTAACTACATCTTTACTGCAGTAACTACATTTTTACTGCAGTAACTACATTTTTACTGCAGTAACTACATTTTTACTGCAGTAACATGGTTCAATTTGTTTGAATGAAAAAGTTAACTTGCTAAATAATTTATAATTAGGCTTAAAATTTTAATAACATGTAGTTCTGCAGAAACTGCAGTAGAATAATGTTCACATGGTTATTATTGATCGTATTTAAATAATTATTAGTTAGTGCAAATAATGACTGTTCAATATAACGTATTATACACATAGCAGAAGTATAAACTGTATAGGGGTTTTTGAAAATATATAATTTGCAATTTTCTGTCAATGTTAGTGAGTTAAGCTCTGTCTACACTGTGATGTGCCCATATATGGACATGATGACTAACATATTTGGGCATATCACTTCAATATTTGAGCATATCACATTTTTTGTCAAACTAGTTTGATAGCGTAGACAGAGCTTTATACAATGTTAGTTAATGTAAAAATATTTGTCACATTTAAACTTTTAATCTGAAATACATTTTATACAATTATAAGACAATTAATACAGAATTAATAGATATATTATTGTACTGACGTATAGGTGCCTGGAGAATACAAAAATAACCCCCTAAAAATAATTTACAGTCAAAATGTACCACAGTAAACAACGACCAACCCTAAAGTGGGAACTATGATTTAAATTCCATACCAGTATTTATATATTTTTTTAAAAATACTATACTATTTGGAATAATAACACAATTTACAAATGACTGTATTTATAAATATTCAAAAAAACATGTTACAAATATTTTAACATTGTACATTTAGTCACATGTTACCAAAAACAATTAAAAAAAACATTTCTATCATATTTATATAGATTCATCGAAAAATTTCAATTTTTGGTTAATTATTATTTTTTCAAACGTTGCAGTTCAAAAAATGTTTCAATTTGTTGTATGATTTTTTTTTTAAATCATAAATTGGTGTAAATCTTTGATTTTAATTTATTTTCAGTATATAATATATTTTATTTCTTTACAAGCATGGTTGACTTGAGAATAATTTTGTGAGGGCGTGTGTCGCAGTGTGTTGGATTACCGATCATAGGTTTGAATCCAACTCTCGCCGCATTGCTTGTATCCTTAGGCAAGAAACTTTACTTACATTTGCCTCTCTCCACCCAGGTGTGTAAATGAGTACCCGGTTAGATCAAGACGCAGCTTTGCGCTGATTACTAGCTGCATTATGGGAGTATGTTTCTATGTGTTTGATTTTTTTAAATGGTTAATAATGTGAAGCGTTTAGAAGCATTGTGCAATAAGCGCTACAAATATTATTATTATTAGTGATTGTTCTTTCATAGTACAGGTTTAGAATTTTATATTTACTTATTCATTTTGTTCATCTAGGATTCTTTCAAATTTTTTTTTTTTGTGAAATGGTGGAGGTTCATTTATAGATTGGTTGATTATTGAAATATAATTTTAAAAGTTTGTAGCCAAGCGATATTCTAACAAAACCCTCTTTCCTGAAGTGCCCTTTTCAGATTAAAGATCAGCTGAGCAAGTATGGTAAATAATATAGGCAGTGGCGTAACACAGAGGCCTGAGGCCCCTGGTTTAGGAACCCTACACTGGAAGCCTCAGACCTTTTTAGCCTTTTTCAACATATTTTAATGCCTGTTTTTATTCGCATGCAACGCGACTCTACAGCTCACTATGTTGGTTGGTAAACACTAACTCAAATTTGAGTACGCGACTGCAGTCATGTAATGGCCTTGTTCCACTGCACACTGCTGAGACGAGATGGGTTTAGCCAGTGAGCGCTCATAGCCGTTACGCCACTGACTATAGGCCTAACTAGCCCAGCTCATGACAATTTTTGGCCTCTGGCTACAGGCTTGTGTAACTTATTACTCTAATAAATATTGTTATTTGTAAACATAATGTATTTTAACCATGTTATAATATAGCAAATATAGAACGTTTAAGGAATAGTGTGTAAAAAGAAGAATAACTTAAATATTATATGTTTATTCTTTATCAACTGTACTTAGACATGAATTTTACACCAAAATTGATATATAGCATATAAATATATATATATTGTCTATAAATAGTAACAGTGTGTTAAACTGAATCTTAAATACTTTATAAACATTAATCAGACTTAGTTACATGTTTGACCGCTTGAGATTCTGTTAAACCATGGAGAAATAGACTTAAACTTAATTAGTATACAGGTTTTCCTCAAATTAAAAACCACCTTGAGTTCTGTGGTGTTTAGACTTAATTACAGGTTCCCCTCCAAATTAAATACCAATGCAATAGGAATAGGTGGTAATAAAGCATTGTACTGTAATATTGAATGTTTTACAATTGAGCTCCTGGTATAAATTTTAGGTTAATCCCATCCTAATTTCAGGCTAATCCTAATTTTAGGCTAATCCCATCCTAATTTTAGGTTAATCCCAACCTAATTTCAGACTAATCCCATCCTAATTTCAGACTAATCCCATCCTAATTTCGGGCTAATCCTATCCTCAGTTTAGGCTAATCCCATCCTCAGTTCAGGATAATCCCATCCTCAGTTCAAGCTAATCCTGAGTTTAGTATGTGGGGAGCCCTTGGGCACTATCAATTGTGAAAAGTGCTATTAAATTTATTGTTCTATCTTTTTTAATTGTATCCCAGCCTATGCCACCCACAGGAGATTTTATTTTCATGCAGCTGTTGGTATAATCTGCATAATTTGCAGATCAAGTCAAGTACAAATCTGCATAAATATTATGCAGATTTATTCAAGTAATTATATTCAAGTAAATCTGCATAAATATTATTTCATCGCTAATTACAAATGTTTACAAATCTTTAATATTTCATTTGTTTTTTTTTAATATTTGTGTGTTATTACTAATTAATTGAAACTGAAAATATTCCAAAAATGTTAAGTTGATTGAATAATTGCAATATAACTGTATCTGTAATTGTAATTTTGTCTTTTTTCTTTCATTTGTTTAAAGCGTTTCTGTATTAATAGTTTTTGTAGTCAGTAATTAATGAAGTAACATATTTGGCACTGTTGTTTACGGCAGGCCTTGTCTTTTAAGGCGAGCAAGTGTGATCACTTACCTAACACACTCCTAAATTGCCCTTGAGGAGTGCGATTTACAAACTTGGTAAACTTATACACACCAACATACAAACAGCACACCTACAGTACCCCTGAATGTATTGAGGAGGAATTTGTAGCACACATATGATTTTCAAAAAGACAAGGCCTGTTACAGTATCTCTATTGAGATCCAGTCACTGTTCCACTGGCTGTTGTTTAGTAGCTCTATTGAGATCCCGTCACTGTCACCCACACACTGTTAGTAGTATACCTATCTCTATTGAAGTATTTACACTTACCTACCATTATGCATTATATACAAATAAGATTATACAGCTTTTTAAAAAAAATTACGTCACCGAATAACATTTCCACTTCACATTCCCTCTGCAAGGGATTATTTTAACCACACCCTATCCCCACCCAACGCATGCAGTTTCTCAAAATACAGTCAGCACTCACAATATGCATCCACCAGTGGAAAGCACATAATTTTCTTTAATGGCCCAGTTTCACAGACCATCACCCCCACCCCACAATTTAAGAACTACATGTCTTTTTAATTGTTGTTAATGTTTAGATGGACATAATCAGTGATGAATCTATATATAAATTTACGTAAGGGCAAAATTCGGTAAATCGCGCGTTATTTCTAGAATGTTTACTCGATGGTATATAAAGTTGGTTCGTACTTTCGATACTGATTTTAACCACCTGATGTAACCCTGTTTACTAATTAAATTGAGTTCGATAATTAGTTATTGAAAAGTAAAACGAATTTAGGTTCAATGATTTGCCCCAAATAGGGGTGTTTTCCGATCGTGGTGTACACTGTCTAATGAATGTCCATCTTGAAAAATACCCGCATACAATAATACGAGGATGATTCGCATTTTCCTATCTCCTCCTATGATAATTGTTTTTATTGACTGAAAACTGGTTGAACAGCTCGAGTACAGTATCATAATGTTGAAGACAGGCTGATCCTCTTTAAAAAATACTATTTTGATAGATTTAATATACGTTTATACAAATGTATTGATTTGCAATGAATGGAACATTCCAAATTATTTGCTTTAACCATGCTTGCATACCTCTATGGTTTAAGCTTGGTTCCCACTAGAACGTAACGAAAGGACGTAAACGCAACGCAAGCGTTTTAACCAATGACAAGCGAAGTTATAGACAGTTAGCAATCACAAGCGAATAAGCCATTGCTTTTGATTGGTCAATTCACTAGTGGGAACCACGCTTTAACACAAGTAGGTAAATTTATGGGCCCTTGGAGAATAAACATAAATAGTATTGTAATGCTATGCAATACTGTAAGGTATTAACCACTTTTGATCGCCATATTGAATCGCAAATTTCTTATTGTGTGTGTTGGTACTGTTAGATATAATATAAATAAATAAACTTTCTGTGAGTGTGGGTAGCCCCTACTTTTAGATTATAAACACATAGTTGCTTCTCAACGTTTGTATTAATTAATAATTACAAAAAATATAAACGTCGTAGTGGTGTATCGTTACACATACTTTACTATTTCAATCAACTATGACAGTGACAATTTTAACAGTTATTAATTCTTTAAATGTTTTACTCTATTTAGTGGTATATTATTTATAGGCATATAAAAAAATATTTCGTTACTTAGTGGATAATAAAGAAATATAAAGAATATTTTAATATAAAGAATATATTTTTAAAAATTGTTCCTCTTTGTATCTATCCTCATCCCCAACCCTCAACCCTAATGTTAGATACAAAACACAAATTGGGTTTGTTTAAATGAGTCCAAATCAAACATTTGGACTCATTTTGTGACAAGTTTCTCTTTTGGAAGTAATTCGCAGGGAGATAATTTTGGTTGACTACATAAATCATTGTGTCTATTTATTTTTTTCTGTAAACGACAATGTTTTATATTCATGCGGTACGTACATTTGCTCGATCCTGATTTTCAAGATACTAGACTTTTCAACTATCATTTTCATATTCTGTGAAACGAATATATTTTTTACTTTGGCATTTCCAGTCCAGTATACAGTACTAGCATGTATCATTAAAAATTGATTAATCACATAAATGTCAGGGGAAAATAAACATGCAGAATTAAATGTTACAATGTACTCAAGAAATAAGAGGGTAGCAACACATGCTCTCATGTTTGATTTTTTTCATGTATCAATAAAACATGACCACGTAAAAATCTTACGTAATAAAGTATCACATTTTATAGGCAACCTGGGATGGTTGGCTACAAAAAGCCTGTGTAAAAAACCCCCCAATACATGTATACATATTCAGTCAGGCATAGAGGAAACTCTAAACCGCCCTACAGTGAACTGGAAAATTAATTTATGAATGGTAAAGATGAGGAAATCTGTAAGGATGAGAAAAAGCTACCCAAACTGAGATTCGAACCCGTAATCATTTGCTTGATATGCAGACATCCTACCATTACACCAGATATATAATGGATACCCTTGGAAGATAACCCCAGTGATTGTCATGATCATTGTAGTTCCTCCTGTTCATATCAAAATGATTTTTTGGTAAAACAATATTTTAATAAATTTGCTTTTTTTCTTGTAGCCCACAAGGAAACCTTCAGTAAAGTGTGATGTGCCCATATATGGTAGTGATACACCCAAATATGGTAGTTATATAACATCATCATGTCCATACATGGGCACAACACATTGTTTTTGTCACATAAAGTTTAATAGTGTGGACAGAGCTTTAGGAAAGGATTTCTTCCCTGTTTAGATTTGAGTGTGAAAATAGGCTTCAAGCAACCATACATTTACAAAAGTAATGTCATGTATATTTCATCTATTAACATTACTGTATCATTCTGTAATACTAGATAAATCTCATTGAAAAATCACACAGTAGGTAAAAGTTTTATTTCTTAAATATAATTAAGATATATGGGTGAGTGGCCGAGCGGTTAAGACAGTGGAACCGTAATCACGTAGCCATAACATCGGCAGGGGTTCGAGGCTCACTCACTCCATAGTTCTGGTGGTAGAACGAGTCTTCTCGGATAAGGACTATAAACCGTAGGTCCAGTGTACACAGCTTGCTCGTGTGCACTTTAAAGAACCTAGTACATCTTTCGAGACGAGTAGGGGGTTACCCCGGTGTATTAGTACATCACAGCCACTGATCACCAACTGGGCCCTCTGGGAGATCAGTCTTTGACTGAAGAGGTCACCCAGTATAAAGATAAAACAAACAAACAAACAAACAATTTTTAACCATGTTAAAATATATTGATACAAATATACAATACTTATTTTAGAGATCAAAGATCATATCTTTTATCAACTGTTTTAAAAATACATAAAATTGGGACACAACCAATCGAGTGTTGTGATACCTTCAGAAATGACAACAAATTTCGGTAGTCATTGAAATACCGGAACACATACAACAGACAGGTTTTTGAGCATGTGCAGATGTTGGATACACTTCACTTCTTGGGAGTCTTTGGTGCTGTACCAATTTTTATTTCTTATCCTACTAATGCAAATTACATTTTTCTATTCACACATTTTATCAGCTGCTTTATTCAGTACAGTATAATGTATTTACACTCAAACCTCTCTAGACCACCCCCCCCCCCCCCACCTTAACCCTAACAACCAACCTCCCACCCCTACAGCCAAATTGTAGTGCAGGAGTTCACAACAGTTTGGGCTTTAATGTGTTACAGGTGTTTAAAAATAATATTGTTTGCCAAATCCCCATAATTACAGAGTCATCATCCTTGGAAAGTCAACGGTTTGGTTAAATCTTCGCAGGGCATATAAAATGTGCTCATGTACCTGATTTGGCCAGCAGGCTGCGAGGACCCCGTGTGGTTGATCATTCTACATTTAAATAATTTCAAACTGAGTACCCGTTATAAATGGACATTAACATTCAAGAATCACTGTATTGTGGTAGGCTTATTTCAATCCTGTACATTAATACTCGAGTACTGTTATCCACAAAATATGGAATAAAACAATTATTTTCCATAAAATTATTAAATTTACTTTTTTAAAAAAAATGTTCAAAATTATCATTGAAACTAATAGTAAAATAGTAGTTTTTAAAAGCTTTTGTTTATGACACAATTTATGTACATAATTAAAATGTATGCAAATGTGCAATCTGCATATATTTTTAAAATGTATAAAATTACTACTACACATTTGATGAGAGTAAGGAAAAATTGATAAGACAATTAACTGATTTGGAATTTTAGGTAAAATATTAAAGTACTGCAATGTTAGCCCCATTTTTAATTGCACGACTGAAGAGCAGAATTTGGTGTTGAAGCAATTACCTATCACAACAGCAACTTGTTTCTAATCATGCTCAGATAATCTGAATACTTAATGCTCTATTACCCTATTAACATTTCAACAAGCTACACCATTTCACAACGACTGGTTTACTTACTCGGACTGCTGACCCTATCAGCACACAAATATTATAAATATAATTTCACCTATTACATAATGGAATAACCCTGTTTTTATTTAATACCCTGTCTTTCAATATATAAAAATATATATTTTTCTTTATTAATAAATAAATTTAATTGATTTGATTATTTTGAGTTGGAAGAATGTGGATCTGTTGATGATTGTCCGTAATTTTCATTAACAATGCTTGTTCCGTTCTGCGCTACGAAGGTATACGGAGGTGGAGGTTCATCTATTATTTGAGTTGTTGGTATAAGTAGCAAATTATTGCTGTACAGTGATTGGTTCGCACTTGGCAACGATGAAGTCCTATTGGATGGGTAGTCATCACCCATGACTTGGTGAAAGTCAACAGTGCCTCCAACGTTCAACTGGTCCTGCATGCTCTGCGAAGCACTTCGGTCAAGTGGCTGGAATCGAACGTTTACGTTTTGTCTTCTTGCACGACGCTCGGCCTTCCAACGCTGATAACGGCGCAAGCCAAAGTATTCGACGACGAGCAAGAAAACTAAAACTATTATACTAAGAGCTGTAATTAAACTCGCTGAAACGCTTTGTCCGCCAGAAATTACGATATCTGAAATGATATAATACAGTAACAATCTTAACTATTAGTTTTTAATTTTTATATCATGTTAAAGGCTGCAGTAGTGAATTGGTTGTTTATGGATTTGTTGTATGTACAATTTATGTTGTAAAACTTATTTCTGGCGTTACCATTTTATTTTTACCATTGTTTAAAAGCAAGAAACTCATCATTATAAACAACTCTAATTGGAAAAAAAAATAAAAATCAAAATTTGGTCTTTTATTAGAGGGAAAATACATTATCGTAACAAATTACACTTACTAATTTCACAGTCTGCCCAGACTTCATCTGTATGTGAGCAATCATGTGTTTCTTCCAACCCTTTAAATGCACAGTCCAAAATATTTTTTTCCATACCCGTGCAACTAATATCTTCTATAAATATCGGACGTTCGACATCATTGTTGTCTTGCATGCTTTTATACGCATTAATAGCTTGCGAGTTTAAATATGTTTTGCAGACGATATTTGCATCTGCCATCGTCCAGTCCCTATCGCAAATTGTTCCCCATTCTCCATCGTGATATATTTCGACGCGGCCTTGCTCAAAGTGAGCTCCTCCGGTGAGCCGTAATTTTATTTCTAAAAAAAACATAGAAAACTGATAAAGCAACTATTAAATTATATAGAAATGCCAAGGGAATTAGATGACTCGTTGCCAATATTGGTACTTTCCATTCAATAGAAAACTAGTGAAGCGTGTTAATTTGAAAAGGCCTAACCAATATCTTTTTTAGGCAAGCACCATTATAAAAACAATAATCAACAATGGCCTTGCAATCTGTTATTTAATCTACCAAGCTGTAGTTAGTTCAGAGTGATTTAAAATCAATCCCTTTTTTCTTATTTTGTGTAATGGCTTGTTGATTGCACACACTGTAGATCTTCTGTATAGACAAAGGTCCCTCCTCAATGTGCACATATACTATTGTTGACTGGATAGCAGTTAATGGAACACACCAACATCATACCATGGAGTTTACCCAATCATCATGTTAGGCCAAGTTGTTACACTGGGCCTATACAGTACCAGCGAGCCTAATTGAACAATAAATCCATATAAAATGGACAGAGACAGATCCGGGAATGCACTCCCCTTTTGACAGTTGAAATGAAATTATGATAGATAGAAATTTTTGATAGACTATATTATTTATGTTAGTAATCCTGGATTATAATGAATCTTCCCTTGATGGATATTGATAATGTTTTAATGTTAAGTTTATCTTTTAATAATGTACCGTCAAATCCTGAACATTCCAGCCACAATCGGTTATCATTTGAGCAATTTGTTATTGAAATGTATGGACACTGTAGAAGAGAATCTTCATTTCCAATGCAAGCAAATTGAGTTGATGATGATGGTGCTTCCAGCAGGCTACTGTTCCAGTGCATGTTCTTCTTGGGTAGGCCTAGGTCAAGTTGACGACACGCTACTGCAGCATTCTCGTTGTACGACCCTGCCCAGCTTTGCTTGCACACTGATATCCATTCAGTATCTGGGGCTAACCTCATTATCAGATACCCATTCAGGTCAGAAGTACCCTGGGTAAGAGCGACCAATGGATCTAAGGGAGATTTAAAAAAAGAATAATTTAATCAAAAATTAGGAATTAATCTAAAAATAGATGCATTGATTATGTTTAAATAACAGAATCTCCAAATAATATTGGATGATCAAATAAAGATTAAAACGTTTAAATTATTCATTCCCTCTCATTTGGAGTTTTATTAGGCCTATATAATTATTCTATATTTATACATTTATTATAAAAAGGATCTCCAGTCCAACAAGGAAAAAAAAAGATGCAGTCGTATCGTAGTGTCAGTATACTATAAATATAATGGCAAATGGTAGAATTTATTACACGCCTGGGCCTAACAAAAATAATCAATTATTATTAATAATAATCCGATCTTTTATGTTTTTTTAATATAATGATTGCAATAAAGATTATTTTTAATATATTATTAATATTGTGTATTGTTATTAATTTTATTATTTAAACAAAATTAAATATTACTTTATAAGCATAATAGAGGTCTAGACATTACATGTTGTTCTATTATTGGATTTATGCCCACCTGATATATTATAGTATGCAAAGCATGTATAATAATGTAACCCGAAAAACCTAGGCCTATAGCTTAGCTAGCGTAGGCCTAGACTCAAACTTACTCTGAAAATATTCAGCAACCGCCGATTCAGCATACCACCTCATCAAACAAAACCAGCAAAACAGCCACGGTAAGGAAAATACTTTCGCTGTTCTTCTACAGTCCAAATTCATTGTTTTACTAGACTACCCTACTAGTAGCCTAAATCGACCCAAGGAAATAACATCGTAGGCCTATATTATACACCAATACAACAAGTAGTAAATACAATTACACAAAATCAAATGTAAATTTCATTTACGCCATAAATATAGGTCAAATCTCAAGGTTATTGCGAATTGCTCGGTCTGCATGTGTGGTTGTCTTCGTGTTGATAAATACGTGACCTTGTGAATCTCCCGTTGTTTTGTTTTGTATAGATGATTGACATTTCCGGTGGTCCTGGTGATCAATGGAGCGTATCGACTTCTCGCGCTGGTTTTAAAAATTCTTTCTTTTTAATTTCAATTGTTGTATATTAATTTAAACATAGAGATACTATAGTTCACTATAATATCTCTATGATTAAACATTATCCAATCTCCAAACATCTCTACTATTAGTATTACTGCATCGATCTTTTAATAACATCAGTGACATTCACTCACAATTTGTCACGTCATAGTCTATATGGAGGTTATACCTCCATGGTCTATTGATGATGATTAAGAATTGTGTTGTACATTGTAATGTATGTAAAGACATAGAGGTAGTATAGTTCACTATAAATATCTCTATGATTTAAATATTATCCAATCTCCAAACATCTACTATTATTACTGCATCGATATTTTATTAACATCAGTGACATTCACCATGGATTAAAGTTAGGCCTACATGCATTCACTCACAAGTTGTCTATTGATAATGAGGAATTGTTTAACATTGCAATATAGTTTGTAAAGACATAGAGTGAACTATAATAATATCTTTATGGTAAAGAATATTAGTAGGGCCTACTTTATGAATTTTATCTTGAAGCTAAATGTTGCTGTCCGGCTAAAGCCCGTTTCACACTGGATTGGATCAGTGTTTCGCCCACGTACAAAATTGTTTTTTTAATTAGGCTAATCTTAAATAAACATAAATATTAATTGTACTTAAAAATAATATAAAGTACGATAGTCCTTTATATTAAATGAATTTTCAGATGAAAATGTGCTAGTCGGGTTCAACAGATACAATATAAAAATATATTTCTCCGGCCCTTTTTTAAGATAAAATTAATTTATTATTAGTAAATATTAAAATGATATTTTTGTACTTTAAAGTACTTCAAGTCCATTTTGAATTTTAATAATAATTAATAAATCAAATAATTACATTTAAAAACCTATTTATCATGACTGATCAAAATGTCCCGTACCGTACTTAACATGCCCCGTACGCCACAGGAGTATGTTTTGCTAATTTTTCATTACGGTACATAATCACTATTATTTTATATTTGCATATGGTAACTTGATAAATGTAGCATGCATGTACCTCATCAATATATTCAATGCCCTCTTACTTTCAGAGACCTTTGACTGCAATTTCCTCTGGTACCGTACGGTCACAAATATGTTAATTAGCAAACAATTTCGTTAATGGATGAAAAATTATTTGTATATATTTCGTATATATAAAGAGGTACCAATAATAAGTATAAGTAAAGTTTAAGTGTTGCAAAAAAAAAACAGACTAGGGATGATGTTGACTGGATAAAAGCATATTTTAGTCTTTATATCCCGTACGTCACACCGTTCAAATAGCTTGGATCTGCCATTCTAAGAATAGGCCCTACTGTTATTTGAAATAAAGAATGATTAAACTTGAAGAATACTATTTAAGGGACCACATTATTATCATTGTGATGTGATAGCCTTTGAAGATGGGCAACAAACAGGTAAGCATTTGTCATTTCATTACAATTATGGGCTCCTTTGAAAGGGGGAAAAAACACATTACAATATAAATTAGGAACTCCAAAACTCTACCTAAATTTCGTAAGTATAGATTTATTTTAACAATAACAATTTTTTTATGTTACTTATAGTTAATGTTATTTTTTATTTAAATCAAGAAAAAGTGAACTTGCTGGGTTCATCATTCTAGGTCTTGCTTACTTACTTTTTGCATCTCTTTGAAACCTCACTCGGTTGAACATCAATTTTTACACATGATTTTAAATTGGGAATTGCGGCCTTATAAGCAAACGTGTATCAAAATCTGGCCTATTTTTCTACCAAACATATTGTAATCTGACATTTTCAGAGTGCTCTATTTAAAAAAATATTCTTACCTCAACCTCAACCGCATGGTGGGGCTGAATTCCTGGAAACTCAACTTATGTCATATTGTTTTTTTCGTAAGTGAAGAAGATTTTGAATTCACAATTTAAACTGTACAATAATGTTTTTTTTTAAAAGAGAAATTAAACTAATGGCTTACCATAAAAAATGTATTCTTGTACAAACATCAGTTCTCCTTTCAACTAAAAACTATACTATCTACTAAATTTTAAAAAATTAAATTCAATCATTATTTTTATATCCACCATACTAAATTAAAAAATACAAAATAGCTACAGTAAATTATATATGGCGATTAATTTTATTTAATTTTTTTGCCTTTTCCCCTGAAAAAAAATTAGGTAATAAAAAAAAAATTAAAATGTGAAAAGAAGCTTATTTTAAGAGGAAAATGAATAGAATGTATACAAGGAATCTATACAGTTATGAAACAATGTGTTACATTAGTGTTGTATATTTGCAACTGGTAACAAAAATGTTTTTTAAACATAATATTTTTGGACAAAATTGGACTGGCAGTTATAGTAAAGCAAACAACGGGCTTTTACATGATTAGGCCTACTGAGATGAATTGAATCTATTGTGGCATTAATAGTTAAATATTTTGACACATTTTCTTTCGTATTTTATTCCTATGACTTTTACACCTTGGACATTTGTTTTATAGTTTAATACTGCTACTCGTCTTGGTTTGGTTGACATTACTGTGATTCCTCTAGGACAGTTTAACCCATCATCTACATCATCTATTCTTGTTATGAAAACTCCATTTTTATCAAATAATTGAAGTTTTTGCTCACTTGATACTATTATGTTTTCATCCATATCCATTGTGATGCTATGAGGGCGCCAAACCTTCCCATCTCCATGACCACACCTAACAACAGTTTTTACTAAGGTGCCGTTTGGATCAAACATTTGTATTTTATTATTCCCAGTATCAGTAACCAGCAAATTTCCTTCTTTGGTTAAGGTGACATCTTGTGGTTCTATGAGTCCATATAAAAAAACACCCTTTGGCCCTATTTTACTCATCAATTTACCATCTTCAATATTAAATTTAAAAACACAATGAACTTCACTGTCAGCAACATACAACATGTTGGTTTCATCGTTTATTACCAAACCCTCTGGAGACTTCAATATTCCTTTACCAAACTCAGTAGACGCTCTCAGCGTCCAAACACACTTTCCTACTTTATCACTAAACATAATGTCACCATTACTCATTGAATACATTCTGTTGACGTCATGTTCACATTCTGTTTTACCTACAAATTTACCCGATTGATCAAACTTCAATAACTCTTGACTACAGCTTGAAACTAAGATACAGCCATCTGAATCTAATTCTACATCGCATATTCTGTCTTCGTTATCGGCTGCTTTGTGGAATGCAATAGTGTCAATGAAATGCACCAGTCCGGGCGATTCCACGTTGATGTTTACTGGAGAACCTTGGACATTGGCTAAATCAGCAGTGACCTCCATCTTCCAGTCACCTTTCACATTACATCTACCTTTCATCTTATACTCTCCACATCCCATGTACTCTATCTCATCAATGGATCTTTTTTCACCTGACGGAGTTATCATGGTAGCAGCTACCTTACATGCATCATTTTCATCCAGAGTTTTTACCTTGATTGCCAATGATTGTCCCTTTGTTACTGTAATGGATCTATCATCTTCATCAATGATGTAACTGTTGTTGACACTTTGAATTCTACCAAGACCCCTCATGATAACATCATCCAGTTGTGTATTTATTACGAACGTTGGTGTAACTGTCAGACATTTGATATTTCTTGATTTAATGTCCTTGTTATTTTCTTTAACTTCATCGATATTCGACTTGAACTCATCTAGATTGTTTACCTTTCCTGGGAAATCTCTCAGTGCTGTAACTGATGTCTTCAAACTTTGCACTTCCATTTGGTGTGTTTCTAGCTCTTCCACATGACTTTTAATGGCGTCATTCTTTTGTTTACATTTCTTTTCAAGATCCAACAATAGTTTTTTACCTTCTTCTCTAACTTTCCTAACAGTAGCCTCTGTATGCGTTTCAATAGCTGTTTTTGTGTATTCTGAATGTAATGTAAATTTTCCCTTATTTTCCATTATTGAATTGTATGTCGCATCTAATTCCAGTTTGATGTCATTCACGGCTGTGAGAACTTCATCTACTCTTTGGTTACAATTATCTATGGCAAGCTCTATCGGTTCTGTATTATGATTATCATAACAATTCATGAAATGCTCACATTCCTTGCATGCACATTTGCTACAAGTTGTACAAAACATGTTTAACTTGTGTTCTGGATGGTGTTGGCATCTGCGGTGTATTTCTTGACTTGACATCTGTAAAAATACAGAATCTTTTTCAAATAGTATTTCGGCATATTTTTCTATTGTGTTTTAATCAACCAGATTATCAAAACATTCTTAACTTGACTTTATTGTTTTAGGAATCACATGATACTGCAAACCTTTACATTATGCCTATTATTAATTACTCCTTTTTTGTCACACAATTTTTATGGTACAAATTCGCATTCCAAAATCAGATATCCAGAACTTACTCAAAAATGCATTCTGACACTATTTTGCTACATATACACTATGTTTGAGTGGAAGAACTTATAACTTTGTAAACTAACCTTTGTTTTGTCGATAGTAAATAATTCCTCTTCGTATAGTTTATAGTTCTGCAGGAGTATGTGGTTGTTGTATGCGATATGCGCAACTTTACATTCACGCACAACTCAACCTTTACAACTAGCAACTTTGTTATGATAACTATGTATTGTTGAACGTGGAAAATGTATTTTTGAAAATCAATTCCTTTTGTTCAATTCCAGTTAATTCATTGTTAATTTTATTTGTCCCAAAAGAAATCGTATTGACATACGATCGATCGATTTATTTTTCAGACAAGGAACTTGATGAAATATCTGTTTGTGTAATGCGTTGTTAACGACCATTCAATGGGGTGTTTCGAAAACCTAAAACTGCTCAATATTACGTTAAGGCCCGTCTCTGTTTCCGATTTTTTTCAAACATGTAATTCGTTGGGATCGTCGGCATTTGTACCTGATTTTAAATCCCATATCTCTTTAAATTAAAAGCGCAGGAGAGTGCAGGAGTATTTGGAGGAATCCCGTTCTGATATCGGATCGTCGTATGATCCGATCTCAAAAAGACATGCCTGGTGCAACGTTTAAAGATATTTGTCCCCGTGAACAAATATTTTTGTTGAATGCCATTTAATCACTTTGACCAAAAATTATTTACCTGAAAAACTGTAATAAAACAAAAAAATAGTAATATTTGACTGGAAATAATGAGTTTTTGCTCCTTTTTTTGTGAAAACTTTATTATTTAAAATTGATTATTTATTATTCTTTATTTCCTGTTTTTAGGGGACAAAACATCTTTAATGTAACGTAAATATCTTTGACCAAAAATTGGAACCCCGTAATTTAAAGAAAAAAATCAAACTGAATAAAAATTATTATTATATTATTATTTTTTTTTTTATTTTGTTTATCCGAACGTCTGAGTAAGAAACATAGTTTGTACTTTGTACTACTTTTTTTCTTTACACCATTATGAAAGGCAAAAATATTACAGTAATTAAATATTACGCTTATTTTACTTCTAAATCAATGGTTTAATTTTATTTTATGAGAAATACTGCACGTATATAGATCAACCCGTCTGTCGACGACACCTCTTAATTTAGAGTAACTACCCGCCCTCTCTAGTCCGCCACCGTACAACGTCAACAACATGGCTGATCGAGGAGGAGTGAGAAAACGTACCAAGAAACGAGAGGTAAAAACATAAAATGCGATGAATAATATTAAAATTGAAGATAATAATGTTTATTTGAATTACTAAGTTAAATAAAAGTTATCACAGAATGTTTTATAATAACTTTGACTAGGAATTGCACAACAATTTATATCACCATCTGTGATTTCCCCACAAAAACGAGACGAATCGACGTCGTATTCTCCAAACGGGTTCTACCTAACTATGTCTCACTAACTAGTCAACTCGTACCACTTACTAGTCAATTCGTACCACATTATCATCAATTAAAATATGGCAATTCAGTGTCTAAAATCGATCTGAGGAGTGGATATTTTTCTTTATTTTAATTTCATTAGTATTAGTATGCCTAATATTTATTTCAGGAAACTGACCATGAAAAGCCCACGAAGGAAGAGACGAAAGTTGCTAAATATTTAAGATTTCAACTTCCAACAAAGAAGACAACATTCATGCAGGATACGGTAGAGTACTTCACAGGTACAGAATCTATGTCATCATATAGATTGTTTGTATTGGTTTTTCTTTTCTTAAGGCCTAGCAAGTGTAGGAATGCAAACTTCCCAACGTTAGAGATCCAACACTCAATTTTATGCACTTGTCAATTAATGACCAACGACCCCCAGGAGAGGTGCATCATGGATGCTTCATTTACAAATAATTGACGTCACCTAAAAGTAAGTCTATATTTTTTACACATGGGTGCTTCATGGTATTCATGACGAATTTTGGACAAATGACGCATCTCTCCCTGGAGCAGTCCAAAAATGCCTCTAGGGACCTCAAAGATGCCAGTCAGTTTTAAAATTGGTTATTGTGTTTTATTCATTAACTATTCTATTTATTAGGTTCCAAAGCTGTGGATTTTCTTCTTGATTCAAAATGGGCAACTAGTAAAAAGGGTACCGATGCACTATTCACCAACAGACAATCCGTTGTTGCTTACATGAACAGGTAAACAAATTGTTTTTATTTATTTAAGTTAATTTATCACTGAATTGTCAGTTCAGTTTGTTATCTTAGCTTGAAGCAAAAAAGGAAACCAACCTGATGTTTCACCTCCAGTCAATTTAGAAGCTTTCAATTTGCAATGACCCGACCTAGAAGAAAAGCTAGGTCAGGTTAATCTATGTGTCATCAGCCAGTCATTGCCTGGACTAAGAAACCATCAAAACTGTCTTGAGGTGGTGAGCGAAGAAGCGCATCCCAACTATAACAAATGCCCACAATGAATTGACATGACCTAGATGTTGTCGGTCATCTCAAATCAAAAGCTCCCTAGTAACAACTGACATCTTCACCTTGTGTAATTACAGCAATCATTTAAGTATGGTTTTGGGAATGTATTAAGTGTCTATTCCTATAAAGAGAACGCATCAGGTTTTACAGAATTATTTTTTTCAAAGATGGAATTCTTTTAAATTTTGTTTTTGATAGGTTGTTAAAGAAACGGATGTTCTATAGGACGATAAAAACAGTGAAGAGAAAGCGAGAAAAAGATGCCAAAAGCAAGGATAAGGAAGGGAAAGAGAAAGATGGAAAGAAAAAAGAAACAAAATCAAAAGATAAAGAAACAAAATTGAAAGATAAGGAAACAAAATCAAAGGATAAGGAAGCAAAATCAAAAGATAAAGAAACAAAATCGAAAGCTAAAGAAGCTAAAAAGAAGGAAGAAGTGGATGAAAAGAAAGAAAAAAAGCAAGAGAAGAAGAAAGAAGACAACAAGGAGGAGGAAGAAAGTAAAGTAAGTATGCAAGCTCGTAGCTAAGATTTTAAACTCTCTCCAAATCATCCCCTCCCCACCACTTTAGATAAATTGAAATATTTTATTTATACTGGGCGACCTCTTCAGTCAAAGACTGGTCTCCCAGAGGGCCCAGTTATGATCAGTGGCTGTGATGTACTAATACACCAGGGTTACCCCCTACTCGTCTCGAAAGATGTACTAGGTTCTATAAGGTGCACACGAGCTAGATGTGTACACTGGACCTACGTTTTATACTTCTTATCCGAGAACCACCACCAGAACCATGGAGTGAGTGAGCTTTGAACCCCTGCCTATGTTATGGCTACGTAATTACGGTTCCACTGTCTTAACCGCTCGGCCACTCACTCTCTCACATACTCAATAAAATAGTTCCTTATATTTATTCAATCATTATTTATAGGAAGAAAGTGAAACAAAGAAAGGAAAGAAAAAAGTGGTTTTGGACTGGACAGATCAACAGATCTTCAAAGATAATTTAGACGTGAGTAATTTACCTTTTATTCTAACATGCATGTGAAGCCAGATACAATATACATATTTATGTATACTCGATTTGATTTTTGTCATGCTATATATATATAACTATAAATTTTTTCATTTCAGGCATATGTTTGGGTGTTTGACCCTATTAAGACCTCCCATTATATACTTGGTTTTACTCTAGGTAAGTGTAAATTTGTAATTAAAGATTATTTAATGAAATCAGATTTGCAAAGAGCACTCATTGCAAATGCCATAATGAATGAGTTATCTGTAAAAGAGTACATAAGGCCTATAGGCTTAGTTTACCCGCTAAATTGGCTTCATGGACCAAGTATAGCCTGAAGGGGGGGCCATAATGTGGTTTACTTCAGCAACTTAAGGGTCTATAATGAGATTTTTTTCAGCAACTTAAGGGTCTAAATGTGATTATTTTTCAGCAACTTTAGGGCCTATAATGTGATTTGTTTTCAGTAACTTAAGGGCCTATTATGTAATATTTTTTCAGCAACTTAAGGGCCTATAATGTGATTAATTTTTTTCAGCAACTTAAGAGATCTTTTTATTTGACCAATTGTATTTTCTGTTATTGTAACTGCTCTACTTTATAAAACAATTTTTTTAAATGAAACTTTATGGAGAGATATGTAATACGTAGAAACCATGTTTTGTTTATTAGTGATCGCTGCAATTGGTATCTGTATTTACCCACTGTGGCCACCGGAGATAAAAATTGGAACTTACTACTTGAGTTTGGTTGGCGTTGGATTAGTTGGAAGTATTGTTGTTCTTGGTATTTGTAAGTATTTTTTTCACTTGTTTTTCCAACTTATATGATCATTTATGCATCATATATTTTAAGCACATATTCTCCGCGGTGCGCAGGATTTGTTAAGGGGTGTGGAACTGATTGTGTCGCAGCCACAGATAAACCCTTTTCTTCAAAAGCAATGTGGTAGCCTTTCGTTTCCATGAAGCAGCAAGTAACTAAAGTGTACTGTCAAACTATCATTCTGCTCATACTCAAAAACATGTACGCATGTGTAAAAAGCTACTGACAAGCATCACTTAATGTAAGCAACCTCCTGTAGCCTACATCCCATAATAACATGGACATTTTTTCCATTTTCTTTCACTAATTTCTATATTTGCAGTTCGTTTGATACTTTTTTCAATTCTGTGGGCCGTTACATTTGGAAAACTTTACTTTTGGCTGTTTCCAAATCTGTTTGAAGATGTCAGTGTACAGGAATCATTCCAACCAATTTACACGAAAGAATGGCGTGCTAAAAATAAAGAAAATGACCAAAAGGATGATGAAAAAGAAGATGAAAAAGAGAATGAAAAAGACGAGGAAAAAGACGATGAAAAAGATGATGAACAAGATGATGAACAAGAAGATGGTGCTGAAACGCAGGAAGATAATAACAAAGAAAAAGAAGACTCCAAAGATGAAGAAGGGGATAAAACTGAATCGGAAGAAAATAATGGATCAGAAAAAGAAGGAAGCCAGAATGATTTTGAAGTTATCGAGAAAGAGGAGATTTCTGCTGTTGAAGAATAACATTGAGCTATTATTGTTTTTATTTATTGTATCTGTAATAAACTGCAATGAAAATGTATATAAAAACAATAGACAAAAGGTATAACAGAGATAGTAGTACAGTAATTATTTATTATTCACAAGATATCTGTTGTTATCTGATATGTTAATTTCAATCTATACATTTCCAAAAATGCAATTAGAATTTGTTCATGTACCAAGCAGCCAGTCTAATTTAAATTTTAAATCTTTCAAACACTAAAAAAATCTACTGTATTTTCAAAAATAGATGTCTAAGTAATTAAGTTAACGTTTAAGAGCCTTAAACACTTTGTGGATATGTGCGCTTTATAAATCGTATTATCTTATCTTATCTTATGCTATATTTTTCAATCTATTAAAATAATTATGATAATAATAATTGTTTGTTCCATGTGTTTAAAAATCGTGAACATTGTTTGAAATATCAGGTTTGTATCTGTGTATCAGGTTCAATCTTCCCTGGTAGAACTTTTGCGATCCCCACATCCAAAACATTTTAAAATTAAGGCTGTATATTTCCTGATACGCCTGTGTGCTCATTTATAGCGCTCGAGTTTTAGTTAATGCGTCTTTCTCATAATTTCTTTTACCATATTGGCTATAACTTCTATTGCATCTATTAAGTCTTTGCTACCTAAAAATAAAGAGTACATTTATGTTTTACTGCATTTTGCGTCGATATGTTGCATATACGTCACTGCGTTGCGTCTAGTGGGAACCAAGCTTTATTCTGATCAACGTTTCGAACGTTTTTTCTACATAAATAAAGCCAACACTGATGGGATTTCATGTTAATAAAGTTATAAACAACAAAATCTTTCAATTGAAAGAAAACTTTAAATTAGTAATTGTAAATTAGTAATTGTAAAAATAAGTTTCTTACAAGTGTATATGATTACAATAGCTACGAAAGTCAAATTACAATTTATTTTTATAATATTTGTTAATATTACTTACAATTACACATTTCATTCATTTTGTTTAGTATTTATAAATATGAAAGTATTTAGTAAACATATTCTCTAGTTTTACCCAAACTAACTTGTCAAAATACCGTTTACTGTATTCGTATATTTAAGCAACTAATTATAAATAATTATAAATGTATATAATACCACCGTCTATAAGATCACGGCGCTTACTCTAGAGTTTCCAATTGTGCTATAGTGAGTGGTAAATAAATGCTCGAAGATGACAAACTATATCATATTTTACGCTTAATTTTGTTATACAACACTATACTATACAGTACTACAGTATAAATATTTTATTTTAGATATTATATAACACATAAATAAATTCCTGTCATTTGATTGGACGATTGTGGGTCACATGGCGTGCAATAGTACGCACTATTAAACGATCGTTTTATAGTACTTTTTTTCGTGTACAAAAAAAAATTCTGTTCGCGTCGCCTCGTTGATATTGTTGTGACGTCTTTACTCTTTTGTTGTACGCAATGACTTATTTGCATATTTTACGAGTAATTTGTTGCCTAAGCATAACAATAACGTTTCATTATTCACCTCATGCCATTATTTGTACCATTACACTCATAAACATTCATTATTTGTACCATTACACTCATAAACATTCATTATTTGTACCATTACACTCATAAACATTCATTATTTGTACAATTACACTCATAAACATTCATTATTTGTACCATTACACTCATAAACATTCATTATTTGTACCATTACACTCATAAACATTCATTATTTGTACCATTACACTCATAAACATTCATTATTTGTATACTATTTTACGATATCAATTATTCTACTGCAGTAACTACATTCTTTAACCTGATTATGCAATTAGCAAACATTTGTTAATAATCATACTGTGTATTGCATTGATTGACTCATACATTTCTAAACAAATTAAATCATACGTTATTCCAGGCATCATTCCACTTAATGCTCGCAAAAACATTCCACCGTAACAGAATACCGCGCAAATTGACGGAATACCGCACAATACCGTACAAACTGATTTGTTTCCTTAATGAAAAACCGTCCAAGTTAATTGCAATTCAGTAACAATGTCCCTAAAGCGTGGTTCCCACTAGCGACGCAACGCAAGGACGTAACGCAACGCAAATGAATTGACCAATCACAAGCGATGGCTTATTCGCTTGTGATTGCTAACTGTCTATAACTTCGCTTGTCATTGGTTAAAACGCTTGCGTTGCGTTTACGTCCTTGCGTTACGTTCTAGTGGGAACCAAGCTTTACAGCGCCTTCCTTCTACTTGCATAAAATATCCCATATCGTAGAGTACCAAGAATACCAAAAAATAAAAGGGTAAAAAATCGGCCATTTTTCGAAAATTTCCCTGTACTATAGTACAGGTATTTTTCCGAAAAAATTGCCAATTTTCGACCTTTTTATTTTTCGAAAAAACTGGTTACTATAGCACAATTAGCATGCGCAGAACCAATTAGTCGACTCTGCGCATGTTTATTATGCTATAGTAACAATTTATGTCAAAACTGGTTACTATAGCACAATTGACATGCGCAGAGTCGAATAATGGGTTCTGCGCATGTCAATTGTGCTATATTTATGTCAAATATGGTTATAATAGCACAATTGACATGCGCAGAACCCATTATTCGACTCTGCGCATGTTTATTATGCAATAGTAACCATTTATGTCAAAAACTAAAAGGGTAAAAAATCGGCCATTTTTCGAAAATTTCCCTGTACTATAGGCCTCCTAGTACAGGGATTTTTTCGAAAAAAAATGGCAAATTTTCGACCTTTTTATTTTTCGATAAAACTGGTTACTATAGCACAATTAGCATGCGCAGAACCCATTAGTCGACTCTGCGCATGTTTATTATGCTATAGTAACCATTTATGTCAAAAACTAAAAGGGTAAAAATTCGGCCATTTTTCGAAAATTTCCCTGTACTATATAGTACAGGGATTTTTTTTTAAAAATGGCAAATTTTTTAGCTTTTTATTTTTCGTTAAAACTGGTTACTATAGCACAATTAACATGCGCAGAACTCATTAGTCGACTCTGCGCATGTTTATTATGCTATAGTAACAATTTATGTCAAAACTGGTTACTATAGCACAATTGACATGCGCAGAACCCATTATTCGACTCTGCGCATGTTTATTATGCAATAGTAACTATTTATGTCAAAAACTAAAAGGGTAAAAAATCGGCCATTTTTCGAAAATTTCCTAGTAGTATATAGTATAGTATTTTCAAAAAATGGCCAATTTTCGACCTTTTTATTTTTCGATAAAACTGGTTACTATAGCACAATTAGCATGCGCAGAACCCATTATTTTTATTTTTTTTTTTTTATTTTTATTTTATTCAATTAAAACCAACAGCGATAAATACCGCCACTAACAGGTTTGAAACATAAAACAATACAACATCAAAAACGGTTAACAATAAAATACAGATAAAATATATAAATATATATATAAAACATAGATTGGCATGCCATAAAAAATTTCAATTAAAACAGGTTATGCAGACTGTTCAAGAAGTGAACACATCATCGTCCTCTTAAAATAACCAAGTCTATCATTAAAAATATCGATATGATTGCTATTTAGATTATTAAATGTATAAGGTAGTCTATGAAAAAGTCCCCTCTTAGTACAGTCGACACGGCTAAAAGGAATATGCAATAAATGTCTATTTCGTGTACGACCAGGAACAAACTAAATAGTGAAATTAATGAACAGTCATATTTAGAATTTAAAATATTATATAAAAAAACCATATCAGATATCGTTCGACGATTGCTGACAGAATCAATGGAAAAGGCAAAATTAACACAGTTATAAGACAGGAATCGAACAAACTTCCGTTGAACAGTGTCGATTCGACGGGCCTGACATGGAGAAATTGAATTGAAAATTGCGGAACAATATTCAAGGTGAGGACGTATAATAGATTTGTATAAAGATAAAAGTGCCCTGCCGTCGTTCATAAACCTACAATTTCTCCATATTAAGCCCATCATTCTATTAGCTTTTGACAACACATGATTAATATGTGAACAAAAATTTAATTTACTATCAATAAAAATACCTAAATCTTTCCATACATAAACCATCTCAAGATCATGTCCACTCAGATTATAATTGAAGAGCACAGGCCTTTTTTTAAGTGTTATAGATAAATATTTGCATTTATTAGCATTAAGTTTTATCCCCCACTTCTCCGTCCATTCCACGAGACCATCCAGATCCTCCTGAAGTGAAAAAGCATCCTGTGGAGTGGTAATCACTTTAAACAATTTCAGATCGTCAGCAAATAAAAGAGACTCGGAATGATTAAATTTTAAAGGAAGATCGTTGATAAATAAATTAAACAAAA
Source organism: Antedon mediterranea (assembly GCF_964355755.1). NCBI lineage: Eukaryota > Metazoa > Echinodermata > Crinoidea > Comatulida > Antedonidae > Antedon > Antedon mediterranea. Next base: position 32,323,061 of record NC_092672.1, read on the forward strand.
GCGGGCCCAGGATCGAGCCCTGCGGAACGCCCGATAACACAGGGAGCCAATCAGATGTCTCTCCCCCAATGACAACACGCTGTTGTCTATTAGTTAAATAGCTTTTAAACCAACTTAACAGTGAACCGGATAAACCAAATTTTGAAAGTTTAAAAATAAGCAAATCATGGGAAACGGAATCAAAAGCCTTAGAGAAATCAGTGTAAATCACATCGCACTGCTTCTTGCTGTTAATTGCATCGTATGATGTAGCAAGAAGCAGTGCGAGGTTGGTTTGACATGATCTCCCAGAGACAAAACCATGCTGCCTAGGACTTAAAGCATTAGCAACATGTGATGACAAACCATCATGCACAATGCGCTCAAAAATCTTAGACATAGTAGGCAATAACGAAATAGGACGATAGTTACAGATTAGTTTTTTGGGACCACTCTTGTGAATTGGGACAATATTAGCGTGTTTCCAAGATGAAGGAAAAACCCCAGAATTAATAGATAGCTGAAACAATTTGCAAAGCGGATAAGAGAGTGAGGAGGAGGCACCCTTTAAGACAACGTTACTAATCTGATCAATGCCAGTAGCTTTATTGATATCAATGTTACTAAGTGCCTTTTCCACAGAATGCTGATTCACAGACAGAGAACTTAAGTTATCCACCGCATAGTCAGGAAGACCTGGATAGTCCCGGGGAACGTCCGGAGAAGGCTCACTGAAAAAAGAATGAAAATAAGAATTAAATGTGGTAGCTTTGTCATAATTAGACTGGAATGAAATGTTATCGTGACTCATGACAGAAGGAAGATTATTTGACTTGTATTTAGTTTTCATCCAGCTCCAGAATCTTTTACTGTTAGTGACAATTTGCTTAGCCAAAGAGTCCAAGTAATCTTTGTACTTTTTATTGCACATTTTTTTAAAAGACGCGCGAGCAAATTTGAAATTACTTTGGGCTAACCGATTATTATTTTTTTTCAGATATCTATAATACTTTTCTTTGAGTTGAAGCGCACTTCTCAACTCATTGTCAAACCACGGAGGAAGCTTTCTGCGCTTTCTAATTTTAGGCACTGTGTCATTGACGGCAGCATTTAACAAATTATAAAACATATCCAAAGCTTCATTTAAATCACCTTCAAAATCAATTAAGACACTCCATGGAACACAGTTAAGAGTATTACATAGATTATTGACATCAAGTGCTTTAAAATTGTAAATTATACTTTTACGATTCAAATTATCATTACTACATTTAACATCAAAATTTAAACGGAAATCAATTCTCAAAGATGAGTGGTCAGATAAAAAAATATCGTTAGCAGTATAGACTTTGTCGGAAATGTTTTTACTACAAATAACAAGATCAAGCATTTTATCCATTCTTGTACAGTACGTATTGCATTGAAATAGGCCACAGCTAGAAAGCAATACATCAAGTAAGTGTTCTCCCATGGACTGAGCTGGAGCAGAATAAGGGTTACTACTCCAATTAATTTCGGGCAGGTTGAAATCTCCAAGAATGAGGAATTCACTGTTTTTGTAGTAGAGCATAGCGATTTCCACAGACGAAGTAAAACGACGGAGGACATCGGGTGTAGCGTTTGGTGGTCTATAGAATAATCCAACAAGTAGGCTACTACGCCGCTTTAGCTGAATCTCTATCCACATGAACTCCGTTGAATCACTTTCTAGGCGTTCCACTCGGTTACAGGTAAATTTGTTATTCACTAGCATCAGGATACCACCACCGCGTTTATCAGTATCTCTATCGCGTCGAAATAAAGTGTAATTAGAAACGGAAAGTTCAGAATCGAGCACGTTGCAGTTTAACCATGTTTCCGTAAGTGCAACAATATCCAAATTGCTCTGAATTAGGTGTGCATTCAGATCTGAGTTGTATACGTCCATTTTATTCTTCAGGCTACGTACGTTTTGATAGTATACCTTAACTGAAGATGTCTGAGTATTACCTGGACCTGGATTCGATTCAACATCGCCACTTAAAAGAATACAGAATGTAACAATCTTCCCTGATAGACCTTTTGCGGTCCCCACAACATTTTAAAATTAAGGCTGTATATTTCCTGATACGCCTGTGTGCTCATTTAAACAAAATTTTTTTATTACTGTATAGCGCTCGAGTTTTAGTTAATGCGTCTTTCTCATAATTTCTTTTACCATATTTTTTTTCCAATGTGGCTATAACTTCTATTGCATCTATTAAGTCTTGGCTACCTAAAAATATAGAGTACATTTATGTTTTTACTGCATTTTGCGTCGATACGTTGCGTCTACGTCCCTGCGTTGCGTTCTAGTGAGAACCAAGCTTTATTAGTCGACTCTGCGCATGTTTATTATGCTATAGTAACCATTTATGTCAAAAACTGGTTACTATAGCACAATTGACATGCGCAGAACCCATTATTCGTCTCTGCGCATGTTTATTATGCATATAATAATAATTGTTCTTCCCATCCTCTTCCCCATCCCTCAACTCTAATTTTATGTACAAAACACAAATTGGGTTTGTTTAAATGAGTTCAAATAAAAAATTTGGACTCATTTTTAAGACAAGGTCTAATTCCCAGGATGCTAATTTTACATAAATCATAGAGTTTTAACATAAAATTAGAGTTGAGGGATGGGGAAGAGGATGGGAAGAACAACTTTTAAATATATTCTCTATCCACTCAGTAACGAAATATTGTTTAAAATGTTTTATAGGCCTATCAATAATATACCACTAAACACAGTAAAACATTTATGATTTATAATACTTTTTTAAAACTGTCCCTGTTATAGTCGATTTAAATAAAATAAATAAAAATTCTAGAAATAAACCGAGATTCATCGAATTTTGCCCTTACGTCGCTAGTAATAATAATTGTTCGTTCCATGTGTTTAAAAATCATGAACATTGTTTGAAATATCAGGTTTGTATCTGTGTATCAGGTTCAATCTTCCCTGATAGACCTTTTGCGGTCCCCACAACATTTTAAAATTAAGGCTGTATATTTCCTGATACGCCTGTGTGCTCATTTAAACAAAATTTTTTTATTACTGTATAGCGCTCGAGTTTTAGTTAATGCGTCTTTCTCATAATTTCTTTTACCATATTTTTTTTCCAATGTGGCTATAACTTCTATTGCATCTATTAAGTCTTGGCTACCTAAAAATATAGAGTACATTTATGTTTTTACTGCATTTTGCGTCGATACGTTGCGTCTACGTCCCTGCGTTGCGTTCTAGTGAGAACCAAGCTTTATTCTGATCAACGTTTCGAACGTTTTTTCTACATAAATAAAGCCAACACTGATGGGATTTCATCTTAATAAAGTTATCAACAACAAAATCTTTCAATTGAAAAAAAACTTTAAATTAGTAATTGTAAATTAGTAATTGTAAAAAGAAGTTTCTTACAAGTGTATATGATTACAATAGCTACGAAAGTCAAATTACAATTTATTTTTATAATATTTGTTAATATTACTTTAACAATTACACATTTCATTCATTTTGTTTAGTATTTATAAATATAAAAGTATTTAGTAAACATATTCTCTAGTTTTACCCAAACTAACTTGTCGAAATACCGTTTACTGTATTCGTATATTTAACCAACTAATTATAAATAATTATAAATGTATATAATACCACCGTCTATAAGATCACGGCGCTTACTCTAGAGTTTCCAATTGTGCTATAGTGAGTGGTAAATAAATGCTCGAAGATGACAAACTATATCATATTTTACGCTTAATTTTGTTATACAACACTATACTATACGGTACTATAAATATTTTATTTTAAATATTATATAACGCCTAAATAAATTCCTGTCATTTGATTGGACGAGTGTGGGTCACATGGCGTGCAATAGTACGCACTATTAAACGATCGTTTAATAGTACTTTTTTTTGTGTACAAAAAAAAATTCTGTTCGCGTCGCCTCGTTGATATTGTTGTGACGTCTTTACTCTTTTGTTGTACGCAATGACTTATTTGCATATTTTACGAGTAATTTGTAACGTTTCATTATTCACCTCATGCCATTATTTGTACCATTACACTCATAAACATTCATAATTTGTATACTATTTTACGATATCAATTATTCTACTGCAGTAACTACATTCTTTAACCTGATTATGCAATTAGCAAACATTTGTTAATAATCATACTGTGTATTGCAGTGATGGACTCATATATTTCTAAACAAATTAGCCTAAATCATACGTTATTCCAGAATAACAAAATAGAATTGATACTAAATTTGATTGTTAGACACAACTCAACAATTTATTTTGCCCTCAACAGGCCTATACAATTTTATGATTAAAAATCAAATATAAAATTATGGCTAAACTAAAAAAAAAAAAAAATGAAATTTAACAAACGCAATGTTACTGAACATTACTGTTGTAGCATAACATGATTTAACCATCATTTGTTTACTAAAGTCTGTAAATGAAATCTTAGTTCCATATTAACTTAAGTACTAGGCAGGTCAAAATGTAACAAGCGTACCATACCGTGCTTATGAACCGTACCATACCGTACTTATGAAGCGTACCATACCGTACTTATGAAGCGTACCATACCGTACTTATTCACATTAATGATGAACAAGTTTACTTGCATTTGCTTAAAGTCATCCCCAAATATGGCAAGTATAACCTCATGAGTGTCAACACTTGGCAAAGGTCAACAGACCACACTACTGTATGTTACTAGGACCTTCGCGTAATCTCATAAAAATCAGCACATTGTGTCCTGGACGCACGCTAAAATCGCACGGAAGAAAGACATCATTCCACTTAACGCTCGCAAAAACATTCCGCCGTAACGGAATACCGCGCAAATTGACGGAATACCGCACAATTCTGTGCAAACTGATTTGTTTCCTTAACGAAAAAACCCTCCAAGTTAATTGCAATTCAGTAACAATGTCCCTTACAGCGCATTCCTTCTACTTGCATAAAATATCCCATATCGTAGAGTACCAAGAATACAACTAGCTCCATTTCAAGCAGTGGTGTCTGCATCATGATGGTTGAAACCGTAGTGGTTGCGTTCTCCATCGTAATCATTGCCAGCGTACACTGGTGTGGTGTTTTTAGGATTGCCATAATCTCTTTTGCCAGATGATGTCTTCATTGGTATATCTTTTGCATAGTCAGCATCGTCATCGTAGTCATCTCTTGTCTTGCAGGATTTGAAAACGTCGTTTTTGGTGATATGTACTCTACGTCGAAGTGCTCCACACGCGGAGATACTCTACAAAAAAACAAAGGTAGTTACAATAGTTACATAATACCAACAGTAGAAGAATATTACATAATTATCATTTAATTGTACCTCTTTTATTCATTGTACACACAACCTAAAAGGAACTACAAATTGATACACACTGTCTTCTAGAATGTCATAAAACGTCTTGAAAACTTACCCAATTTGATGCCCTATAGATTTTAGAATGCTGAAGAAACTGTTGGACATGTTTATGAGCAAACTTGTTTCACCGAACATTTTTAATTTAAAACTGGATTTGTATGCCTAGAATGTACTGACGTCCTTTATAAACCTTTGTGTTTGTCCACATTATAAAACGCCATAGGTCTATTTTAGGCCTACTCTACTCTGCCAAGTTAATGGTTATGAATGTATTTCTCAAGATCAAGGAAAATAGAGAAAAAGTGGAAGAGTTCACACCAGCTCCCAAACTAAAGTATGATTCGCTAACCAGGGTGAATGATGAAGTAATGAACTGAAGTATGGTTATATTTACTTACATTTACACTTGTGCTTCGGCGAGAGTTTCTAGCTTCTTTTAATGACGCCACGATCCAGTCAATAACCAGAAGAACGATTGCGATACCAATTCCAACGAACAGAAAGTAAAACACTCCTAGCATCTGACTTATACCAATCTTACTTGGAGTTGCGTTGCTTGCTGAAATTAACGAGAAGTGTATTCTAAAAGTGTTTGCACTAACAACCCGATTGATGAAGGGAAATGGAAAGATTTAGGAGGAGTTCATGTGGTAACAATCATGGAAAGAGACACGTAAACAAGAGGAGAAAAAGAGTTGGTACGCTTGACTGCTTCAATAATGATAAAAACTGCTATGACCACCTAACTGTAGACCACCTAAGGAAACTAAGCAATTGGTAGACATTATACAGTAGGTGAGGTCTTGAGATTTTCGACCTTATGATCTAGGAACTACTGTAGGAACAAGTCATGTAATTCAGTGTGCACGTTTGGACATGGTTCATCAGTGATGCTGGACTTGCATACACCCGACTCCTTGCGTTTCTAATTGAGGAAATAATATGTGATAGAAAGGACCTACCAGCACCGCCGTCGCATCCACCAGAGAAGTATCTCTTCTGTAATCCGTCCATGAAGTCTGATTGACGAAGCTTCAATATCTCCAAGCTAAATGGTTCCGTGTAAAGTGAGTTACGAGCAAGACCCAACCCGTAACCAATCTATGAATAAACAACATGTCAGTTTTATATAAAAGGTAACAGAATGATAACAATAGTAGGACATAGATTGGACATCTTCCATTGATGAGAAAGCTTATTAGATCTGGTGAAGGAATATTTTTATTCTACTTCTATTAGTTGTTTATTGAACTCTGTCGGCACCAGTCCTGGAAATTTCAAGCACACTTTTCAATATATTTACAAGAAACTTGAAAAGTATTTACTTTTCCAAATAGTCGTCCGACAGTTCGAACGTCGCACGGTTCAACGTTGGCCTCATAGTCAAGAACGGCTGAATCAAATATAAAAGCGTAATTCCCATCGCGGACCGCTTTTATACCTTCCGCTGCTGAGGTCACGTGTGATTGCTGACTATTCATGTAACGAGATGCTCTCTGGAACGGGTCTACTTTGGCGTTTTCGAAGTACGCCTGAGGCTGACTGTCCTCCACTGTGCCATATTTCACTGCAGTCTGTCTTGATAGATCATCTATTGAGTTGATTCCTGTTGAGAAATTGCAACAATACATTACATCTTTGTTATTCCCCAAACAAACTAACCTCCGTGTATTGTCACAAGATATTACCTTCACTAGCCTTTGAAACGGTAAGAAATGCAGCCAAATTGGCCGTGTACGTTGCGATGATGATGGTGACGCCCAGCCACCAGAACGTGGCAACCACACGTCCTGCCAACGACTTTGGATTGTTTTCTGCCCCCTAAAAATAAAGAAATAAAGGTTGGGTCTGTCGGACTATTACCAATGATTGAAAGCAGAATAATTATGTCTTCTTCACAACTTATCAACATTAAAATAACTTATTCTTTATACCTGTTGTACACCTGCCGCGAACGACCACCACATGGCGTTATATAAATTCATACTGTTCCGATCGACGAATTCATCTTTCCTCTTCTCCGGACTTTGTATGTATTCACCGCAATATCCATTGGGGCTGAAGTAGCTGCAACCAGCGACAAGAAATCCAACAAGTACAACAGTTAATATCACTAAAAAAAAGTAAGGATGAGTGAAAATCATGGTTTAATATGACTTCAGCGGCTTGCATGTTGTTTCTCTTTCAGCAAATTTAAACCCGGTAAAAGTTGGTAGAAAAATGAATATGAAATGCAGGGTTATTGCTACTTTACGTCAAATGTTTATGTTGGTTGGTCAAGCAGATCCCTGCGGAAGCCGTGGGTTAGGTGGATGCGGCTCATTGTGAAGCTTTTGATTCGTGAAACATACCAGCAAACATCAACCGAGTAAAAGTTGGTACAGAAATGTATAGTAACTGTGAGCTTATTGTTGCTTTATGTTTCACAGTAAAGTACTGGTAGTCGATTAAGCAGGTCCTTGCAGAAGCAACGATTTCTGTCGATGCGACTAAATAAGCAGCAGCTGAATACTTACCAGCAAGCCACAGATCCATGCTAAAAGGATCAAGAAATGCAAATAGTCCACTTTCCTTCTTAGATTTGCTCATTAGTATCGTCAGTCCCAAATCAAGATAAGGCTTTGTAAAATCTATCACTTGCTCTCGTTCATAGCTGATAGTAAACGGTGCAACAGCTACGTCAGCGTTCTGTTAAGTGAAACAAATTTATGATAAACCTAAAGCTAAAAAAGTCTTAGCAAAGTCAGTAATTTTGTGATCAGTGATTCTAGGTCATGAAAATGACCGGTGTACAGGTATATTGATCGAAACGTCGAGAAACTGAACCAAAGGCAATATTTCTATACACTTTTGTTCTTAGATAACGAAGTCGATTCCATGAGATAAAAAGAACTGGTGCTTTGGTAAATGAGTTTCAGTTTTTCACTTAAGCACTTCCTAACTATTTTAAGCAAAAAGAAGTCTTTTATTTACGTCAAAAAAGGGCCAATTTAAATGCTTATAATTGTATTAAAACAATAGAGTTTAAATCTGTTCTGCCCTTTAAACTTACCCCCTCCAAAAGCTGCTTAACCATACCGTTCCATTCGTTGGTAAACGGATCAATATTACCATAAGAACCATCTGGAACTACCTCAATGACGTATTCAAATTTCATGTTCTTTTTTAGTTCGTTGAGTAGGTCAATGCAATAGCCATAAAAGCGGTCGCTCGAGTTTGGGTTAATGTTCGGACCTTCTAACTCCATTACAAAGGGCTTTTCCTACTTGAGATAAAATATAAAATAATTAAGTGATAATGATAATACCCAATTTACGGTACATTAAATAAAACATTACAGACAGTTATAATTAGGAGCGAATATAATTAATTAAAGACAGTTTTGATTAGAAAAGGTGTTTCTTCAATCATAAAGCTCTGTCTACACTATCAAACTTTATGTTACAACAAAATGTGATGTGCCCATATATGGACATAATGATGTCATATCACTACTATACTAGTATTTGGAAATATCTGTACTATATGGGGACATCACAATTTTTTTGTCACATAAAGTTTGATAGTGTAGACAGGACTTTAGTATTACTATTTACACGGATCATAGATAGTACTCACCAAAATAGTAGTAATACTAAGAGTAATGTTTGTGAGATCATTTGAGCTGTCCTTTGGCAAATCGGCAGATCTTCCCATAAAGCTGATTTCTTGGTCATCAAAAAACGTATAGTTGTCATCTGAATACCATTCTCCTATCTAAAAGATTTGATCACGTTTAATTTGTCTCCCAATATCTCTTTAATCTGGTGGCATTTTGTGATTTAGTGACATTTTACGATTTGGTGACATTTTACGATTCGATGACATTTTGCGATTTGGTAACATGGAGATATGTGACATTTTGAGATTGGATGGTATTTTGAGATTCAATGGAATTTCAGTAAATGGGCAAATAATATTCTGCCTTGACAACACACTCATTATAGTTGATACAATGAGGTTGATGTAACCAATCCAAAGAAAGTAATTGCGTAATATAAGATGACGATATACCTTTTTGAACCCAGTTGAGTGCATATTAACGATATCGTATCCTCCAATATCAGGGGTTCGGTATTTGTCAAACGCTATCATGTTCATAACACCAGGACCAGAGGTCTGTAGAATCAAAATGTTTATGTAATATTTATTCATAAATACTTTCCCATCCTAACCTTTTTACTATGTTGTTTATTTTCTTTTACAGTGGTTTATACTTTCTGTTCTTTCTGATTCTGTTCTGAATATTATTCAAATAAATAACATTATTTTATTTAAACATCAACTGCACTATAAAGCCATGTTCAGTTTGTTTTTTAATTTCCTTCTCTCTATCACCGATACTCTCTTGAACTTTGACCCCATCTTGTGAATACCACTTTATGAATTGGAATTATTTATTTGGATGTAACTTTCCACCTCACATTGAATATACAGATAATCCTGAATATAGCTTCATGTACTTACATTACTAATATATTCCATTAGCAATTCTCCAGATTCCCATGGTTCAACATCTTCCATTGAGCATAGTCTGTTTGGAAATTGCCTCAGTTCGATTTTGTTGCCAGCATTGACAAAATCGTTAAGACCGTAGGCTAACGCAATCACAGCATCGTAGAGCAACATTCCATCCACCTACAAAGTGAACATTATTAAGGACTTTCTAAAATTTGAGTAGACATATACTCTGTGGAAAATCTGAGCAGCCGTCCATATGTAAGAAATCAAATCAGAGAAAAGCAATGCTTTTTTTTATTTATGCAAATGATTAATAACGGGACTATCATTACCAGACCTCAGACCTGGATGCAATGTTCACAATGGGCAAGGCACAAGGTTTTTTTTTTGGTTTGGTAATTCGTTTCGCACGACGTCTAGTGACAGTCAGTGCTGGTGACGTGAAAGTTTATGTGTATAAAACTTGCTTACTGGATAATCTAAAGTACAATTAGGCAGAGTGTTATCGACTTCTAAAACAGTTGACCAATCTTCAGAAAACTTCTCGTATAACTCGCCTTCAGATATCGTAGGTCGTGTTCCAATCAAGCCAATCAGGTGAGCTCCTGGCTTGTCACATGTTTCATCAAATAGAAGATTCTGTAATGAAACAATTTGGAAGCGAGGATCTTTGAGTTAGCAGTAGGTGTAAAGCGCCGAGGCTCTGAGAACACACAATAAATTGACACTTTTCCAAACATAACTTACGATAACCTGTCACGATAGATGATACACGATCTGAACAACAACAAAAACACTTACGTCTGTTGTGATACCATCTGTAACTAGCCACACCCATCCTCTTTGGGTCATGCCTTTGTTCTTAGCCTCAGCCAATACAATTCTTGCATGTTCTGCTAGGCAACTAAGGAGGATTATTCTAGCCCCTTTGCTCCTTATTGATCGTAATTGACTGTCAGCGTCTACGGTTTCTGTGTATGTGTCCTGCGGAGCGTAAAACTGCTCATGCGCTACTATCTTCCAGTTTCGTTGAATTGCAATTTTCACAAATTCTCGAACTGAATTTATTCCTTGGAAAAAAAATGTTTAGTTCAGGATTAGCAAGGATAACTGTGTTTATAAAACCAGTTTAGTTACTCGTGTTGATAACTAAGTGTGAACGTGCCCGTATTATGACCATTGTGCAGACTTAAGCTTGGTTCCCACAACGACCCAACGCAAGGATGTAACGCAAAGTGATTTGACCAATCACAAGCGATGGATTATTCGAACAGTGGCAATTCGCTTGCGTTGGGCGTACGTCCTTGCGTTGCGTCTCTAGTGGGAACCACGTTTTAGATGATAGTATCAACAACATTGTTATTGAAGATAGGAATGGATAATTTACATAAATTACCATAATCACTCGATGACGTCAGAATTGCTAACTTCTCCCAGCCAAAGTGATTCATAATGTCAGCCAGTGCTCTGCTCTGAACGTTATCTGGAGGTAGCATCTTTAGAAGATACTTGTACGATGAGGTCGTCGTTGAAAACGTAGGATCCGTAGCCATTGGGGCAATCATGGGTATGTGTACGCCCTCACAGATTGGATAGACAGCCTTTACTGGAGTTGAACTCATCGGTCCTATTATTGCACCAACCTTTTTCGTGAAAATTTCACATACTGCAAAAGGGTAAAAAGGGTCAAAATATTGGATTTTTAATTATATTGAGTTAACATGCGCAGAAAACAATGTGATTCTGCGCATGTTAATTATTAAAAAGTGTCGAAATTTGGCAATTAAACAATATTTTGGCCATTTTTCGAAAATGTACAGAGATTTTTTCAAAAATGGCCAAAATATCCACTTTATAAAATTCAATAAAAAATTTGCAATAATATTGACATATGCACATATATTGCGTCATTATCACCTTATAGGGTCATATAACCAGTTATGTCAAAAAATAAAAGGATCGAAATTTGATAATTTTTCGAAAATTTCTCTGTACTACTGTATAGGACAGGGATTTAAAAAAAAAATATGGCCAAAATATTGACGTTATAAAATTCAATTATTTTGCAATAATATTGACATATATGCACATATATTGCGTTATTATCACCTTATAGGGTCATAGTAACCAGTTATGTAAAAAAATAAAAGGATCGAAATTTGGTCATTTTTCGAAAATTTCTCTGTACTAGGCCTATAGGACCGGGATTTTTTCCAAAAAATTCCAATATATCGACTTTTAATTCAATTATTATGCAATAATATTGACATATATGCACATATATTGCGTTATCACCACCTTATAGGGTCATAGTAAGCAGGTTTGTGAAAAAATAAAAGGGTCAACATTTTGTCATTTTCCGAAAATTGCCAAAATATCTTTTTCGAAAACTTTTTTGTCCATATTTCAAAAAAATCCATGTACTACAGTAGAGGGATTTAAAAAAAAAACTAAATTGCGACCCTTAATTTTATTTTTCAACATAACATAACTATGGCCCTATAAGATAATGATAACGCAATATAATGATTATAGCAGAATTATCGCTTAATTGAATTTAAACTTGATATTTTTGGAAAAAACATTTCTGTACTATGGCTAAATTACAAATGAGCAACTCTCATTTACACAAATCATATCTTCAACATATATCTCTCGATATAGGCCCAATTAGACTTGCCCCAAGTCTGTATTCATTGTCTTTTTTTTTATTTATTTGTTTATTTTTACCGCGATTTTTGTTTAAAATTGCCCCAGGTAGTATATGTATGAAACGCCATGTGCCAAAATATTTATCTTTTTACTAATATGGACAAAACTCCGTCTGGAACCCAGACTAAGGCCCAATCTATACAGAAGTAGATGCACTCTCTGGGTCACTTATTGACCTAGCGAACGGATACCATCAGCTTTTAAACTTACCCATGACATCTTCGATCAATTCGTAATCTAATTTCTCAATTGGTATTTTAATATGACCACGTTACCACCGACAGCGCCACCTGTCGTCTATAGGTTTCAATTTGTTATTTTGATTCCGGGAACCATAGCGAATATTATTCATTATAAATAAAGTACGCGCAAATACGTCACATGAAGCCATATTGAGTAATAAGACAACCATCTGACCTACTTTAATTAGCATTTGTCAACATTATTATTTATTTTGTTATATCAACTTTTGAACGTTGACAACAAGTATTGGGTGGATTACTCTGGTAACAACTGAACAATCTCGTTAAATATATTGCCTTTAATCAAGGAAGAGTGAAATTAATCCACTCTTTCCTGCTTTAATCAACACGCTACGCGTCGGTACAACGATATGGATAAACGGTACTAAAGCTCGGTTTGTATTTGTGGGGTATCAGTATTAGGCCTATAGTACGAAAAAACAGTCTAACCTGAAATATTTACGCTTACAAATATTAACAGATACAGTTGAAAATAGACAATTAGGCCTACACACACAAAAAAATCGTTTTAAAACGATAAATTTGAAATAAAAATATATTCAAAAACTTACAATTTTGAATATTGCCAAAAGCATCTAAACTGGAATGGGTGTACATTTGATGAGGAACCATTCTATACCCAGGTAAAATATCCGGATCTAAATTAACTTTTGAAAACGCCAACTCTACTGCTCGTAGTTGAAGAGGTGGATTTTCCTGCGTTAATAGAACCCCTGTATTGAAAAATAAAACAGTCACTGGTAAAGTTTTACAAGTTTGCTGTGTGGACACAAGCTATAGTTTAAAATATATTTACCGACATCTACGCATATTTTAGTTTAAAAATTCGATAAAACTCAGAGTTTAACAAGAAAAGATTTCTAAACTTTGCTAGTGTAGTCGACCAGTTGAAAAACTTTGGCAAACTGCAGAAAACAAGTTTGTAGTTAAGTTTAGTTTGCAAACTCCGGCGAGTTTGTAAAGGAAACAAAGTTTGTAAGTGTGGACGAGTTGATAAACTTTGGAAAATTGCAAAGAAAAACATGTTTACAGAAATTTACACTAGGATTAGTTTGGAAATTCGAGTTTGTTCAGAATTTATTTCTAAAGTTTGTTAGTATAGACCAAACTTTGGCAAACTGCAAAAAACAAGTTTGTAGAAAGTTGACACTAGCGAACTTTAGTTTGCAAACTTCGAGCTTCTCAAGAAATTGTTTTCAAAGTTTGCTAGTGTAGACCAGTTAACAAACAAAAAATAAATATAGGCCTAATTATATTTTATTATTTCGCAACATTATTTTTTTTTTTTTTAAGTTTGCAAAGTCCAAGCTTAGAAAGAAGCATGTTCCAAAGTTTTCCAAAGCGTAGATCTCGTCAAACTGCAGCAACGATAGTTTGCAGCAGAAGTTAGGGTATGTTCCTTCTTGAAGCTTGGTTCCCACTAGAACGTAACGCAAGGACGTAAACGCAACACAAGCGTTTTAGCCAATGACAAGCGAAGTTATAGACAGTTAGCAATCACAAGCGAATAAGCCATCGCTTGTGATTGGTCAATACACTTGCGTTGCGTTACGTTCTTGTGTTGCGTCGCTAGTGGGAACCACGCTTGACAAAATGAAGCAATAATATCAATAATGTAATACGAGAGATATGGAGATAATGGCAGTGACAATAGAGTAGATAGGCAAGAAACAGTGACAAAACCCCGAATTTAAACCATAGCAAAGATAATTTTCTGGTGAATTATGTTCGTGTTCGTGTACATGTTATAAAATTATTATTGTTTAAATAGTTTACATAACTATACGTACATGCACCCCTTCAAGTGAGTAAACTATCGTACACTCAACAAACGTGTGAACATAATGCGACACGCGCCACTCACGTGGTGTTAATTCACTCCCTGGTGTGAACTGGTGCCTATCAGTGCAGTTACAATTTTCTTTGATAATAATTCACAATAAATTAGTAGGAATTCATGTGTAGAGAAATAGCGATGCTATAGGAAATAAATAGTTAAGATATCCACCAGAATAACATTTTTAATAATATTGTAATGTTTCTAAGCAGATTATCACGGGATCTATAGGATTAAATCGAGGGATAAGTAATTAAGACTAATTCAGGACAACATTTTCTGATGACAGGAGAAATATTATAACGACGTTTTATCCGCATGAATTTCTTTTAAATATTTAATAAGTTTCATTTTTTAGGACCGATTTTGGCAGTACGGATTGAATCTTTCTTTTTTCAGCTTCTCCATGATATACCGTATGGAAAGAGATGGTGTTGTTGAATTACATCGCTCAATGTATCTAGTTCTCTAATGAGTTAGTACTGGCAGATATATCCAGCAAAGATGTGAAAACAAAACCTATATCCCGAATGACGTGATACAAGTTACCCGCGTAGTAAAATGTCGCACATTGGATGTACGATACTTCACCAAGAGAAGGGGGTCGAGCAGGTGAAAGTAACGTTATATTTGTCGATTATGCGCGTCTTATTAATAATAATAACTGTCTTATTCATGTTGAATATTTCAATAAGAAATCTCAGCTTTCGATGCATAAAAGTGGGCGTATGTATTTTAACTGCGTGAGTGTATGTTAAATACGTGCAAAACGTGAGAAACTTTTTTATGAAACTATGCGAGAACTTGCGCTACAGAATACTTTATACCACGCTTTTTGATATTGCTAACTAAATTTGTATAGACACAAAATACTCAAAATAGTTATTAAGCAAGGGCCTATATAATCCTAATAATTAACAGTAAAATATAGAAAAATACAGTAATGTGTTTAATTCAAAAAAATACTGTACAAAATCTTTGTTCCTTTAGAGGCTTAGACCTCGTAAGGTTTTTGGTTTTCGGTTTTCATTATTAAATATCTTCATATATATCTAAAAAGAAACTAATTAGATAAATAAGTAGGCAAAATATACTTATTGTCCATGTTTAAATAAAATAAATGATAAAATGAAAAAAAAAATTGTGTACTCACCAATTGTAATATTTTTATCCTCCGACTTGATGACAAAAGGAAGAAAAATCAAAGACAAAAGTATTGATATCTCCATAATGTATTGTAGTACGTAGATGAAAATGCTTTCTCGTTTGATGTCTCTTCTTCAATGGTAGGAGACGAACCCAACATTCTTCTTCACACTTCCAAGGTCAAATGCGCAGACACAATGACGTCACTGAATAAACAGTATAGTTAGTTGTTGCAAAGCTTCATTCACAGGAATTGTTCCGTCTCACGAAACGGTGCGGTTCGATTCTTTATGAACGTTTTAATCTAGCCTGGGTGCAGTACAAATTTTGCGGGAAAAAAGTATAGGAACATTTTTTTCTTTTTTTTCTGATAGAGTATACCATATAGAATGTCAGAAAAAAAATCCCCATCCCAGGGTCTTGGGGAAAATTTGTTATGGCACTTTTAAATTTTGGCCTATATAACACACAAATTCCTATTAACACACACAAATACCTATATATAGGGGATAGGGAAAACCAATTCACGTTTTTTTTTACTTGGAGTTGTGTTATGATGATTAAAATTTGCCGAGCCTTACTTTAATAACTACTTCTCATAGTAGTTGATAAATCGAGTCGATAACAATGAAATCATCATGCCAGAATCCAATATGGCGTCCAATTTGGCGGAAAAAACAGGGTATTGCTAAACCCCCGCAAACTCTTGCAAACCTAAAAAAAAACATAGCAAACCCCACCGAACCAACATAAAAGTGATTGAATCATGTAGTGTACGACCCACTGGGTATATCCATGTAAAAAAAAATTAAATTTCTACTGTTAACTACTTATTTTTGGGGTAAAACATAATTTTCCTATACTTTTTTCCCGCAAATGTGTATAATTGTTCTGCACCCAGGCTAATCTGATTTTCCACTAGTAGGCGAAATTGTTCGCGATCGAATCGAAAACGTCAGCTTATACGCACGCATGCGTATTTAAGTTTCCATCTTCCAAATCCTTCATGCTCTAATAAGACTGTTTTCTCTCTGTCATGGAGAAAGAAGTATGTTCCAATTTACTTCTCCATTGGGTGGTATGAGATGATTGGACTTGAACAAAAGGCAACACTCCATATTATAAAATACAACTAATTTTACGATTTTAAGCCATTTTATTTGTTCCTTTATTTCATTATTCTGACACCGGCTGTCTTCAGGTCTATTTAGAGGTTTTTTTTCAGATTCAATTGAATTAAAATCTTCAATAATTATGTTCAATAAATATGTATATTATGTACAAAGTACGATAGGCCCGCAAGGTCAAACTTAAGTTATAACTACTTCTTAAAAAAAAGAATTAAAATAGTTAAAAGTTCAGTTACAACGATTCATAGAAATATTTCCAATTCTTCACATTTCTTATTACCTGGGGTGGCACAAAAACGTCCACAAGTCACAATGCTTTTTGATTCTCAAGAAAATCGTTGTTTTTGGTCACAAAACTCTCTACCTTACATATGGGCCGAAATATTAATTAGCACGCCCTCTGTCGCATTTTATCGGGTGGTGACACGAAATATCTACTCATTATCGGGAGAGCTAAAAGGTCTCAATGAATACAAAACCAAAATTATCACGTCATCGAATAAAAAAACTTAGGATTAATTAGGATTGTTTACAACTCATCACGGTTGAGAAGGTGTTTTGACACGGATCGCGAGGAAGTTTTATGATTATGCATACAGAGTAGCCAAACAAGCGCATTGCATTATGGGATATGTTTTGATTGAAAACTTTGACTGGAAGTCAAAGTTATTTTTTGAACAAAAAAAAATTTTTTTTGTGACTAATTTTTGGTGAAAGTTAACTATTATGACACTTCAAAATGACCCACTTTTTTTCGAAATTAAAAAATAAAAATTTTTTTTGGAATTAGTCAAAGGGACAAAACATCTTTAAAAACTCCAGATATCGATGATGTGAAAGTACTTAAAGGTAATGTTACATTCTGAAGAGGTATAGTGAATTCAGTAAGTTTTTGAAAAATGTTTGAATTGTTATTTAGAAAATGATTACTTCAACCATTCAATATTTAAAAAGTGCATTTGAACTTCACCAAATATCAAATAACTTTTTAAAGAACCTCTGTGGTCTAGTTGTTAAGGCACTTTTTCTATAAGCGACAAGATGTGGTTTGAATCCAACCAGAGGACTCGGAGCTATTAATTGATATCGATTTAAGTTATGTAACTATTTTGTGCATGGCAATTAACCTTTATTGATTTAAATTTAAATAACTTTTTAAAGAACCTATGTGGTCTAGTTAAGGCACTCTTCCTATAAGCGACAAGATGTGGGTTTGAAACCAAACTGGGAACTCAAAGCTATATCATTTAGATATGTAACTATTTGTGCAAATTGTGATTAACCTTTATTGACTTAATAAAAAACTATGTCGTTATACTAACAAGCATAACAGTAACATTATCCGAACTACCGCGTCTGATAGCCTCCGCAGCCAATCGGCTGCAAGCAACTTCAAGCTTAGCGTCAATGTTTTCAGTTTTATTATCTCCCGTATCGTCAGTCTGAAAGAAAGAAATGGACATAAACATTGATTTACCAACATCAGATATTTAACAAGAAAATTGGAGACATAAGACAAAGTTTAACCTTCAATATATTGTTAATGAATTCCAGAGCGCCCTCTATAGTGAATCCTTTCCATAAGCCATCACAGGCCAGTAGTAAAAATCTATAAAAAGATTTAAAAAGTTTTTGTAGTGGCAAAAAAAATTAATTACAGTACTTTTTGAAAGGAAAGGGAACATTTGTTAAAAATAAACATTTTTTAAACAAGGAAAGAGGTGTACAGTACACACAACTTTATAAACAAAACATAAGAGTGTTTAAAATTATGGTCACAGTTTAGTGCGTACTGCTCCTTCTCACTTACTTATCTTTATCAGTAAGAAGACATTTCTTAACATCAGGAATACAAGTGACTCCACAATGTTTAAATCGGCCATCTCCTATTGAACGAGACACCTCAAGAATTCCCATTATACGTCCATCTCTAAATAAGCAATCAGAAATGTTTTACAAAAAACTTAGATGTTACACTATTTAACTACATGCTTCTCGCGTCATGTCGGTGCTGCCAACTACAGCGCTGTTTTGTCCACAACAGTGGCTGTGCGAGCTAGTACATCAGGGTAACCCCCTACGCCTCTCGAAAGATGTTCTAGGTTCTAAAAAGTGCACATGAGCATTTTGTGTACACTGGACCTACGGTTTGTAGTCCTAATCCACCATAACCATAAAGCGAGTGAGCCTCGAACCTTGCCATAATGCAATAGATTACGGTTCCACTGTCTTAATAACCGCTGGCCACTCACTCCCTAAATGTTTGTATAATATGTTCTTGGTATGATAAGATATTTGTACAACACAACAAGACACATTTCAGGCCTTGTCTTTTGAATATTATAGGTGTGCTACAAATTGCACTCCTCAATACATTCAGGGATGCTGTAGGTGTGCTGTTTGTATTTTGGTGTGTAGAAGTTTACCAAATTTAGGCGTGTTGTAAATCGCACTCCTCAAGGGCAGTTTAGGAGTGAGTTAGGTAAGTGATCGCACTCGCTCGCCTTAAAAGGCTTGACATGTTTTCTAGGCCCAACTTACGTAACTTTGCCTCCAGCCTTCTGAATCCTTATACGTTCCTCATACTGTGTGGGGCTGTGGTCTCTAGACAACGGCAGGAAGTGATCAACTTTAGAGTCTTCATTATAACGACATAACAAAGCCTATCAACATAATAGCATTATTGTGTTTAATTTACAATTATTATGAAGTTTATTAAGCACACAGATATTTATAACAATGATTAATTCCTGTACAAAATAAATTGGTCATTAAGGATCAAACTAATAGTAATACACTGTACAGTATACATTCATTGTTTCATAAATAAAGCCTAGGGAAAAAACAATTTATTTTTAAATTATTTTCTCACATACATTAAGGTATCTATATTATATACTGTTAACTTGTTTATTTTTAAATCGTAATAAGGTACACAGTTAAACCCCTAGTAAGGGAGCTCTTTGGGACCCAACAAATTGTCCCCTGAATAGAGAGTGTCCCCTAAATAGGGGTACCCTAAAACTTAATTAAAAATTAAACACTAATTGATCTGGACTCAAGGAATTGAGATAAATTGAAACTTTAGCAGCCAACGTTTAACAAATGAAAACTGTCAAGTTAGAGAAAGTATCATCATTTTTGGTATCAATAACTATATAATTATTTTTTGGTCTTTTTTTTGATGGAAAAAAAATTGTTTATTTATATAAAAATTGTATGTAGGGCTGGGCTTGGGTAGTGGGGTATAAACATTGTCCTGGAAAGGATTTAAACTATTTGAATGAATATTGTCATGCTTATGAAGTATATATTCTAGGCCTAGTACTATTGCATCATCATATATAAAATCGTTCCCTTTTTTTGGATATTACTAATAATGTAAATGTGGTTTTCAGAATTCTTGTAATAATTGTAGGACTGCCAGTATGCATGGACATATATTAGTCAGATAAGTATGTTAATAATGTTATTAATGTTCCTAAATTGGTAATGAAATCAGACAATAAACAAAGAAACCAAGGTACATCGTGGTAAACTTGGTTTTGTGAAACTATGGGATTTCCACTCCTTCCTGGAAACACGTTTGACATGACACAAAATTTAGTTTTCATACATTCATTCATTTCCTTTGCATTTAGGTAACATAATTTGGCAAATAAAGACCTTTCATACCAAACGACAGTACTTTGAAGACCTTTCAAACCAAACTACAGTACTTTGAAGATCTTTCATACCAAACTACAGTACTTTGAAGACCTTTCAAACCAAACTACAGTACTTGAAGATCTTTCATACCAAACTACAGTACTTGAAGATCTTTCATACCAAACTACAGTACTTGAAGATCTTTCATACCAAACTACAGTACTTGAAGATCTTTCATACCAAACTACAGTACTTGAAGATCTTTCATACCAAACTACAGTACTTGAAGATCTTTCATACCAAACTACAGTACTTTGAAGATCTTTCATAGTACTTTGAAGATTCAAGAATATCGCCATCTATTGTTATTAAAGTTGTTTTTAATTTAAAAAATTAACATTTAATTGAAAAACTCTAAGAGATGTATAATTCAAGCCGTGGCAATTGGACAATTTCTACTTCTTATAGTAGAAAAATGTATATTGAACCTGAAAATATTCATTTTTTAAGTGCTGGACTGACAAGCATCATTAGTTTAACAGGAATATTTGAAAACCTGATTGTTATTTTGGCTGTTTGCTGCATTTGTCAACTTCGGAAGAAACCGAATATCTTAATCGTTAACTTGGCCGTCGCCGACTTTTTAAGTGCCGTTTGTAGCTTCTTTTTCATGTTCGCATGGTCATATGAAATGGTTGAGGACATTATATTAATAATGATAACCATAATGACTTGTTCGTTAATATTTGTTCTTGCTGTGAGTATGGAACGCTTCATAGCTATTGCAGCTCCGATAAAATATCGATACATTGTTACCGGAAGAAGATTAGCAATTCTATGTACTTTCTTATGGGTACTGGTCGTGTGCGTAATTGTTAAATTTTGTATAATGACTAGTTATTTCACTGTGAGGCTCAGTCTCGCATTGACTGTCATTGTGGTATTTGTGTATATATTGATGTACTTTATTTTAAAACATTCAACTAACCAACATTCAACGGCTGGATCTGCTAGACAGGCTAGATTACGATCAGTATTTATCACGTTTAGCATTCTGGTGTTTTCTCTGTTCCTGTGTTTGATACCAAACCAGATATTGTTGTTAATTCATTTAGAATGTATGGATTTATCAAATATGTCAAGTTGTTCCTGGAATGATTATTACTATCAGATTACTTTGCCGCTTCTGATGATGAATTCGGCTTTAAATCCCATCGTATACTGGTGGCGCATTCCAGAGCTGAGAGACGGAATCAAACGTGTATCATGCTTCATATTATTATGTTCTGAACCAGAAAATAGAAACAACGAATGTAACCAGGGTGTAGATGAGCAACAGGTGTAAGATATCCAATCTCAAACTTCCAAACAGCAGAGAAATTGACTCTACACAATCAAACTAGTGTGATGTGCCAAATATGGTAGTGATATGACATCATTGTGTCCATATATGGGCACATCACATTTTTTTTGTCACATAAAATTTGATAGCGTAGATAGAGCTTTAACATTCAAATACACTGGACATAAATAGAGATCCTTATCACAACCACCAACCTGGACAAATGAAGAAATTAAACCAATCTATTGAATTTTTAAGTTTAAAATTGAAATCTTACTAAGACTGATTATAGACGTAGAGCTAAAATCTAGAAGTAAGAAAGTAACTTCTGTAAAATCCAATTACCAGGCAGGTTTCAGGTGATCGTGCATTTTTCAAATATGGCCCTGTGTTCTCGAATGCTCTTCCAGCACAAATTAGACTGACTGAAACAATAGTTTTGTTTAAACGCCTTTTTAAAACGTATTTATTTCCCAAGTAGTTTTAATATCTGAGACTTCTATATTTTTATATTTTTTAATATTCCTATTTGCATATTATCTCACAATGGTTAAACTGTTACTACAAAATGAATATCCTGAAACAAGACCGATCATTGTGCAAAGACCTAGTTTTCACGAAAATGAAAAAATAATAATAACAGGTTTATGAATCTATTCTGCAAAAAGAGCCAAGCTCAAATTATTATTATTATTATTAAATTATTATTATTGCATAAACAAATAAAGACATACACACTATGTATTTATTTGTAATGTCAGTAATTTTTTTTTTCTCTTTTGTGGGGGAAACCCACATTTATTTCCAATTTCAATAATGTCTAAAAAGATAATCATACCATATTAATATTATATTATGTCAGCAATTTATGTTTATCACTTTGTATGTATTTTTTATAATTTTTCCTAATAAATTCAAAATGTTTGGAGAAAATTTAGTACCAGCAGTTTAATACCAAGTTTCTGTTAAATAATTAAACACTGATTTTTCTTTATTGTTGGTAATTAAATTGCGCATGAACCTGAAATAATATTACATGGTACAAAAAGATCCCAATGTTAAAGTTTAAAGCCTCTTAAAGTAAATATCTATAACTTGTTTCATCTAGAATAACATCATTAAAGATACCTTTTCTTAAAACTGGTGATCTAATCTAAAATGAAACTATATATACATTGTGTCAACTTGTTTTCTGTGAATCGTGGAAGTTCCATGATTTCAACAAACCAAGTTTGACGTTAACAACATTAAATTTAATGTACGATATTTTGGTTATAGAATATAAAGAAGCATTCCTGGAATTATTATACCAATTATCTGCTGTGCAGATTTGTAAGTCAGTCCATTTCTGAAACCTATACATAATATAATATTTGTTATCTATCAACATAGTAAACACTCCTAACAGATGGATTACTCAAGCTACAATTGGACAGAGTATCCTTATTATTCTTGGGAAAATATTCATTTTTTGAGTGCCGGTTTGACAAGCATCATCAGTGTTGCCGGTATATTGGAAAACCTGCTTCTTATATTTGCTGTGTGCTCTATCCGTCAACTAAGAAAGAAATCTAATGTCTTACTTGTTAATCTTGCTGTCATAGATTTTTTAAGTGCGCTTTCAAGCTTTATTGTTTTATTTGCACAGCCATATCAGGAGATTATGGCAATTGTAATGATGATGATAATCATAATGACTTGTTCGTTAGTATTTGTCCTAGCTGTGAGTATGGAACGCTTCATAGCTATTGCCGCTCCGATAAAATATCGATACATTGTTACAGGAAGAAGATTAGCAATACTATGTACTTTCTTATGGGTACTGATTTGTATATATATCTTAACATTTGGACATTCAATCCTACTTGTTCTCTTAAGCTCAGTCTCGCATTGACTATCATTGTGAGGCTCAGTCTCGCATTGACTATCATTGTGAGGCTCAGTCTCGCATTGACTATCATTGTGAGGCTCAGTCTCGCATTGACTATCATTGTGAGGCTCAGTCTCGCATTGACTATCACTGTGAGGCTCAGTCTCGCATTGACTATCATTGTGAGGCTCAGTCTCGCATTGACTATCACTGTGAGGCTCAGTCTCGCATTGACTATCATTGTGAGGCTCAGTCTCGCATTGACTATCATTGTGAGGCTCAGTCTCGCATTGACTATCACTGTGAGGCTCAGTCTCGCATTGACTATCACTGTGAGGCTCAGTCTCGCATTGACTATCATTGTGAGGCTCAGTCTCGCATTGACTATCATTGTGAGGCTCAGTCTTGCATTGACGATCACTGTGAGGCTCAGTCTTGCATTGACTATCATTGTGAGGCTCAGTCTTGCATTGACTATCACTGTGAGGCTCAGTCTTGCATTGACTATCATTGTGAGGCTCAGTCTTGCATTGACTATCACTGTGAGGCTCAGTCTTGCATTGACTATCACTGTAAAGCTCAGTCTTGCATTGACTCTTATTGTGGGATTTGTGTATATTTTGATGTACTTTATTTTAAAATATACAACTAACCAACATTCAACGGCTGCTAAACAGAAACGATTACGATCAGTATTTATTACATTTAGCATTCTGGTCTTTTCTCTGTTTTTGTGTTTGATACCGAATCAACTATTAATGATAATTTGTTATAACGCTGAATATACAGGTACTAAGGATTATTATTTTCAGATTTTTTTACCACTTCTGATGATGAATTCGGCTTTAAATCCCATCGTATACTGGTGGCGCATTCCAGAGTTGAGGAATGGAATCAAACGTGTATCATGCTTCATATTATGTTCTCGTTCTGAACCAGAAAATAGAACAACGAATGTAACCAGGATGTAGATGAGCAACAGGTGTAAGACATCCAATCTCAAACTTCCAAACAGCAGAAAAATTTACTCTACACAATCAAACTACTGTAGTGTGATGTGCCCAAATATGGTAGTGATATGAGATCATCGTGTCCATATATGGGCACATCACATATTTTCGTCACATAAAGTTTGATACTGTAGACAGTGTCATAATAGATTTCATTATCACAACCACAAACTTGAAGAAATCAGAGGAACCAATCTATTGAATTTTTAAGTTTAAAATTGAAATCTTAGTAAGATACTTTCACTGATTATAGAAAATCTAGAATTAATCAAAGTAACTTCTGTACAATCCAATTACCAGGCAGGTTTCAGGTGATCATGCATTTTTTGTTTAGCTCCTAGAAAAGAGTTCATCGAGACATGGGAATGGTGGCAGATAATCTCACAATGGTCTGTTATTACAAAATGAATATCCTGAAACAAGACTGAAAAGACTTAGTTTTCACGAAAATGAAAAAAATAACAATAACAGGTTTATGGATCTATTCTGCAAAAAGAGCCAAGCTCAAATTATTATACTGTAGACACTAATAAGTTTTTTTCTCCTTTGTGGGGGAAACCCACAGTTATTTCAAATTTCATTAATGTCTAAAACAATAATACGATATTAATTATTAATATATTATAATGTCAGCAATTTATGTTTATCACTTTGTATGTAGTTTTTATAATGTAGTTTTTCTTGATAAATTAAAAATGTTTAGAGATAATTTAGTACCAGCAGTTTAATACCAAGTTTCTATTATATAATTAAAAACTCGATTTTTCTTGATTGTTGGTAATTAAATTGCGCATTAACCTATAAATAATATAGTCACATGGTATAAAACGAGCAACGATCCCAATGTTAAAGTTTAAAGCCTCTTAAAGTAAATATCTATTACTTGTTTCATCTAGAATAACATAATTAAACATTAGCTTTTCTGAAATTGGTGATTTAAACAGACAATATAAAAGAAACCCAGTATAAATTGCGGTAAATTTGGTTTTGTGAAATCGTGGAAACAAGTAACTATTTTCATTTCAATGGACTGATCATGTACCTATAAATGTCATTGAATTGTAGAGAACTTGGAAAAATAAGCATTCTGGTATACTGATTACAATCTATTTTTCAGATGCGAGTAGATTTATTGTAGTCAATTGTTTTTCTGGGACTTCTACATCATTCAATAAAAATAGTTTATCTGATAAAGGTGAACACCTTTTGACAGATGGATAACTCCAGTTACTATAATTGGACACAATCAACGAATGATTTTTCTATTAATTTTGTAGATGATAATTTTATCATTGTTTGCATGACTAGCATCATTAGCGCTGCAGGAATATTCGAAAACCTGATTGTTATTTTAGCCGTTTGCTGTATTCGTCAACTAAGGAAGAAATCTAATGTTTTAATTGTTAACTTGGCAGTCGCTGATTTTTTAAGTGCCATTTTCAGTTTTTATTTTTTTTTTGCATCTTTAAAATTCTATTGGTTTCTTGCGAACGTTGTATTAATGATGATAACCATAATGACTTGTTCGTTAATATTTGTTCTTGCTGTGAGTATGGAACGCTTCATAGCTATTGCAGCTCCAATAAAATATCGATACATTGTTACAGGAAGAAGATTAGCAATACTATGTACTTTCTTATGGGTGTCGGTCTCCTCCTGCGTAATCTTTCAATTTTTTACTACAACTATTTTTTTTGCTGTAAAGCTCAGTCTTGCATTGACTCTTATTGTGGTATTTGTGTATATATTGATGTACTTTATTTTAAAACATTCAACTAACCAACATTCAACAGCTGCTAAACAGAAGCGATTACGATCAGTATTTATCACGTTTAGCATTCTGGTCTTTTCTCTGTTCCTGTGTTTATTGCCAAACCAGATATTGTTGTTAATACATTTTAAACTTGAATTTATATCTTTTGAATTGGACTCTTGCTACTGGAAAGGATATTGTTATCGGATTACTTTACCGCTTCTCATGATGAATTCTGCTTTAAATCCCATCGTTTACTGGTGGCGCATTCCAGAGTTACGGGACGGAATCAAACGCGTATTATATTTTGTGTGTTGTCGTTCTGTAGCAGGAAATAGAAACGACGAGGAGAACCAGACAGATGAGCAACATGTGTAAAGTGTGTTTCGTTTTCCCGACGATTTATGCACCAATCATTTTACTCGATATGAGAGTAGCCGCGTCGTAAAAAGGAAAAGTTGCTGCTGCTGTAGCTTAATTTGACCTGAATTAGAGCTGAACCGAAGCAGGTGCGGAAGACCCTTTAGATACCCAAGCTCAATCTTTCGAAGCAAAAAAATATGTATATAACACCAGTAATTATAAACATTGTTGTGGAACTCTAAGCGCTGTACATAATATACTCAGGTCATATTTGGATCAAACACGTATGGAAACATACGCTCATAATGCAGATAGTAATCTGTGTCTTGTATATTGATAATAATTGTGTACACAAGGGTGGAGAGAGGCAAACAGAAGTAAAATACCTTGCCTAAGGATACAAGCAATGCAGAGAGAGTTTGACTCGAACCCACAATCATTAGCCCATCATCCAACAAAGCCATAATAAATAAATTCTGACACAATTGTTGAATGCCAATATTTAAAAAATTAATTTACTATTTACCATGTTACATTAGGTTTAGATTTATATATTACCAGAAAAAAAGTGATTAAATGTGGTGTTTTAAGACAACAATTGTAGTTGTCGTTCTTGTTATCCTTTTTAAAGTTTTTTTATTATATATTTAGGCAAATTGCCAAGGATAACCATAAGCAAATTCATTCACTATCCTTCTTAAAGGTGGCAATCCTGTTCACAAGACAAACATATACACAAGATGCTCTACATAAACAAAGTCTTATTACAAGTCTTTGGGAGTGGAGTTGTAATTTCTTATTAGAAAAATCCTGACATATGACAGGACTTGAACCCAGGACACTTGAATTGGTAGCCAAGCATCATAACCACCAAGCCACAACTCCACTTTTCTTTGTGACAAGGAACATTGTTTTCTTCTAATACAGGATCTCCAATAATGGTTTTTAAACTAAGTCATGTATTGATATACATATCAATACATGTATTGATTATTTTGCCATTAATGACATTAATAAATGTGCTTGTTCTTGAATTATACCAGCAGTTCTATTACTGGATGACTTGGTACCAAGCTTCTATGAAATAATTAAACACTGCCTTTTCTGGAATATTGGTAATAAAATCACACATAATTTATGCATTGTCAGTATAAATAGTATGTATGGTATTTGTAAATGTAAAGTACAAGGACGTCAATGTTAAAGTTTATATCCTCTTTAATAAAGTAATTGAATACCTAGTTTCTTCTAAAATAACTTCATTAAATATTGAATCAGATAATATATTTAGGAAACCCTGTACATATTGCGGCAAACTAGGTTGTGAAATCATTTGACACAAACACAAACTTTAACTGGAATGATGTGACTATGTTTTTGAAACATGCAGCCTACAGTATTTGGGTTTAGAACTTGGTGAATAGGCATTGCTGGTAATTTTATACCAATGACTTATTTTGCAGATTTGTGATATTACAAGTCTTTCTGGAAACTCTACATTTTTAAAAACTTTATCTATAAATCGACAAAGTTAACATTGATGGATAGTTCAAGCCAAACTTGGTTGTTGGAGTATAATAATTCTTTACTTAATCGCTCTGAATATAATGATATTGATATTAATTTTATCAGTGCTTGCATGACAAGCATTATTAGTGTGGCAGGAATATTTGAAAACCTGATTGTTATTTTGGCCGTTTGCTGTATTCGTCAACTACGAAGGAAATCAAATATTTTAATTGTCAACTTGGCCGTCGCTGATTTTTTAAGTGCCGTTTTTAATTTATATTTGCTTTTTGCATGGCAGTATTCATTTGGGTTTATTGTAAACATTGTATTAATAATGATAATCATAATGATATTTTCGTTAGTATTTGTCCTAGCTGTGAGTATGGAACGCTTCATAGCTATTGCTGCCCCAATAAAATACCGATACATTGTTACAGGAAGAAGATTAGCAATACTATGTACTTTCTTATGGGTATCGGTTTTGTACGTTGTAATTGTTCAATTCTTCAAACCGTCTATTTTTGTTGTAAAGCTCAGTTTTACATTGACTATCATTGTGGGAATTGTGTATATTTTGATGTACTTTGTTTTAAAATATGCAACTAACCGTGGACACTCATCAGCCGGATGTGCTAAACAGAAACGATTACGATCAGTATTTATCACATTTAGCATTCTGCTCTTTTCTCTGTTCCTGTGTTTGATACCAAACCAGATATTGCTGTTAACTCATTTAAAATATAGAAATTTAACTTATATGTTCTATAGTTGTTACTGGGAGGGACATTGCTATAATATTTCTTTACCGCTTCTGATGATGAATTCTGCTTTAAATCCCATCGTATACTGGTGGCGTATTCCAGAGTTGAGGAATGGAATCAAACGCGTATTATATTTTGTGTGTTGTCGTTATTTACCAGAAAATGGAAACAACGAAGGGGGTCAAACTGCTGAAACCTATGAACTCTGAACTTTGCTTACAACTTAAAAATACACTGTATATATAAATATAAATAATTATCTGTTGTCCTTAAGTGGAAAACATCTGTCCTGATTCAGGGGAAAAAATGATTGGTAGGCCTAAGCATTTCTTGTGAACACTCATTTGAACTGGCTAGAGAGAGGCCTACATACAGTACAGACCAAAATACAGGGACTATACCCAGGGATATGACTGTTCTTTGTGAAAGCAGACATAAAGTAGAGGGTGGGACTATATACTAGAAGTGGGATTACACCCAAGGATATGGTATTAACATTAAAATTCCAGGCATAAAAACACTCGTTATCTGGACTAGTAACATGTCATTAGCCATATAACAAATTCTGACCATACTTATCGTATGTCATTATTTAAACAAGATATATTTCTTACAAAAAACGACTTTTTGACGTAACAGTTTTAATTATTGTTCTTTCTTCATTAAATTATGTTTTTTTATAAAATTGATATTCTATTTAATAATTTAAATAAATTAAATAATGATTTATTATCATTTATTATCATTTATTTTTGTCAATCAGTAGGCTAACATTTAGTGTAACCTAAAATATAGTCTGAAATGCTCTATTTAATCATAAAGCAGGGCCTATTAAATATTACATTATTAAATACATATTGTTTTGAGAATGTAGATTATGATTGGATTCAGTGTCTTTCTGTAGTTGATTTAGCTTCTATATAAATTTACTTAATGGTAAAATTTGGTAAATCGCGTATAACTTTCAAAATGCTTACTCAATGGTACTGTATAGTAAAGTTTGTAGTTATTTTTGGTACCTAATGTAACCTTCTTTACTAATTAAGTTTAGTTATTGACGAATAAAATGAATTTAGGATAAACGATTTGCCCTGAAAAGGGATGTTTTCCAAATGTGTTATACACTGTCTAATGGTTGTCGATGCTGAAACATACTTGCACGCAATAATACAAGGCTGTATCTATCTCCTTCAACAAAAATTGTTTTAAATTGCTGAAAACCAATTAAACAGCTCGAGTACAGCATCATAATGTTGAAAACAAACCAACTTTATTTAAAAAGTACTATTTTAATAGATTTAATATACGTTTATACAAACATATTTTTTGGCGATGAATGGAACATTCCAATTTCAAGTGTCAATTTCCATAGGCGTAATAAATCAGTGCCCAACAAAAACCAGTACACTGCATTACCAGTCCGAGTTTACAAATTCTCATTCCTGTCAAGCCGTAGTACTATAGGTTTCGCGTGATAAAGTTTCCTAATTCTTTTCATCCTCTTGAATATAACTGCCCAAAGGCACGTCGCAAAAATTCATTTACTATTTAGCATGTTAGGTTTGAATTTATGTGGTATCAGAAAACAAGCCATTAATGTGGTGTTTTGAAACAACAATTGTACCAGCAGTTTATTACTGAATAACATGGTACCAAGTTCATATTACAGTTCTACACCATTAAAAATTGATGATAGAATATTGTTAATCAAATACTTTATGCATTAGCCTATAAATAGTACGGTACATTGGTAAAATGTACAAGGATGCCAATGTTAAAGTTTATAGCCTCTTTAATAAAGTAATTGAATACCTAGTTTCTTTTAAAATAACTTCATTAAACACTGAATCTGACAATATATAAAGGAAACCATGTACACATTGCGGCAAACTTGGTTGTGAAATCGTGGAAACAAGTTTGGCATGCAACAATCTTTAACTGGAATAATACATGGTGTGATTATTTTTTTTGCAACAGCCTACAGCATTTAGTTAAAAACTTGGCAAATGAGCATTGCTGGTACCAATAATCTATTTTTGTATTTCTGAAACCTTCTCTAAATTATTTAAAATTTAATCTATAAATCGACAAAATGAACAGAGATGGATAACTCAAGCAAGGACTATGATTATTTTGATGATATTAATGTTATCTCTGTTTTTGTTACTGGCATCATTAGTGTGGCAGGAATATTTGAAAACCTGATTGTTATTTTGGCTGTTTGCTGTATTCGTCAACTACGGAAGAAATCTAATGTTTTAATTGTTAACTTGGCAGTTGCTGATTTTTTGGGTGCCTTTGTTAGTTTATATTTTCTTTTTTTATGGCCAGATGGGTTTATTGCAATCATTGTATTAATAATGATAATCATAATGACTTGTTCGTTAGTATTTGTCCTAGCTGTGAGTATGGAACGCTTCGTAATTATTGCTGCTCCGATAAAATACCGATACATTGTTACAGGAAGAAGATTAGCAATACTATGTACTTTCTTATGGGTATCTGTTTTGTGTGTTGTAATCGTTCAATTTTGGATATATACTATGTATGTTGTAAAGCTGAGCCTCACATTGACAATCATTGTGGGATTGGTGTATATCTTAATGTACTTTATTTTAAAATATGCAACTAACCAAAGACATTTGGTGGCAAGATCTGCTAAACAGAAACGATTACGATCAGTATTTATCACATTTAGCATTCTGGTCTTTTCTCTGTTCCTGTGTTTGATACCAAACCAGATATTGATGTTGACTCATTTAGAATTTCACCATTTATCTATTATGTTCTACAGTTGCTACTGGGAGGGACATTGCTATAATATTACTTTACCGCTTCTGATGATGAATTCTGCTTTAAATCCCATCGTATACTGGTGGCGTATTCCAGAGTTGAGGAATGGAATCAAACGCGTATTATATTTTGTGTGTTGTCGTTATTTACCAGAAAATGGAAACAACGAAGGGGGTCAAAGTGATGAAACCTATGAACTATGAACTTTGCTTATAACTTAAAAATACAGTGTATATAAATAGAGATAATTATCTATCGTCTCTAAGATTAAGTGGAATCTGTAGCCTGGTGAATACTGGATATGGTTGACTTTTAACATCAGTAATGTAGCCACAAGAAATAAAGTGATCGCAAGAAAAGGGAACAATCTCTGTTCAAGCCACTGGGTTGTCAAAGGCCTCTGTGAAAAAGTGGTCAGATTCAAACCTTACTAACAGTACTGGTGGCTACGGCCCTGCCTATTCTACTTTCAACTACTGTATCTTATTGATACACACCCGCCAAGTTTAATAGCAATAACATGGCTCATTGTGATTTGTTAGGTGATAATCTTTAAGTGGAATGAACCAGTACCAATGGTGGAGTACTTTTGTTTTATGGAATTATGGCAGTCTGAAAACAAGTATATAAAGCTTGGTTTCCACTAGCGACACAATGCAACGACGTATTGACGCTGACGCTGTATTACGTAATCAAAAGTGCGAACCAACATGGCAAAAGTGCTGCAAACACTGCAGGTTTGATTTCACACATGCGGAGGAAAACACAATTATTGGAAGGGCATTTTCTTATGTTGCCATGGTTGGCTTACGTTGTGTCGCTAGTGGGAACCAAGCTTCATAAACGATTTCTGCTGTTAAATAGATTAATTAAGAATTGAATCACAACAAACCAAAAACACAAAACGCCAAATATGGTTTCTTCTATAGAAACCAAAAATAAAAGGGGTGGAGGAAGACCACCAATATGGTGACCATACTTTTTCTCCATTTCTACAATTAATAGTCAAAATGAATTTATAAAAAATGAGAACCTTACTATCTCCTAAGTTAGCAATATAGAGGGCGCTGTCCACAACGAGAATGCAGATTGCTGTTGATCCATCTTTCCAAATTGGTTTTCTATTAAAAAAAAAAGACAAATTATTTCAACCTTAGTACCAACTCGACTTCGGTTTTTTCATTTTGATAGTCAACAAATATAATTCCTAACTTAAGCCTGTTTTCCTGTCAACTTTAGTCGACGCTACCGTTAACAATAATCGGCGATCTTCTACGTAAACATTGAAATGTTAACGATTTACAGGAAAAGGTACTCGCTATTGTTATCATTTAAACTTAAAACGATCGTCTTTGAACTGTTAACGATCAACAACGATATCGTCGAATAACGTCGACAGGAAAACAGGCTTTAGCCTCCACAAGACTCTGGTATCATATGAATTGGATGGATGGATTTTTCATAATTTTCTAGTTGAAAATTTCAAAACTAGCTAATGTTTACTGGTTTTAATTTTTTTTAGTCTAGCAAAGGTACTTGAGACTTGATCTAATATCTGTAAACTTTTTGTAGAATTAATTAATTAACAAAATTAATTTTCATGCTGTTGGGTTGCTTATTTTGCTCGTTTGATTTTAACAAATACCAAAGGTTTGCTAGTAAATAAAAAAGTAATATCTAGCCTGGTGCATTGCTATTGATACCTCTATCAAAAGGGACTTTTATGGTTCCCTAAGGTGTCCCCTTAATAGGGGATCTACTGTAGATTAATAAAGTATATTAAATAATACACACTGTGCCGATGCCTCTTTAAGAAACTGTTCATCCGTCAATTTGAAAGAATCAATAAGACATCGTTTAACCTCTTTATCCAAACTGGTGACATCTGTTTTCGGAAATTTCTGAATAATATGGCTGTGGAGCTTACTTGCAGCGAACGTTGAAGCTCTAGCGCCCCCATGGCCATCGAACACAGCATAGTAGGCTATCCGTGATCTAAGATAATAAAAGAAACAATAGATAACAAGAAAAGAAGGGGTTATAAGGAGGAATGATAATGGGGAACAATGAGTGTTGAGAAAAGCCAAATCTCAGATGGATCCATGCTCTGCAGGGAGTTTGTAAATGTCCAGCTGTCAATTTTGATTATTTTCAGCCTGAAAGTGAATCCTCCACCAAAAAAACATATCTCATTCAATCTAATTAATGGTAATGTAATTTTCTATTTGGTAAAAGATTTTATAGAAGCTGTACCCTAATTAAGGAATGAAACTCTCCTAAGATTAATAATGGAAAAATCCATTTAGCAGGGTGGATCCGAGTTTTTCTTTTTTTTTTTCTTTTCACACAATAATTTCCAATCTGCTTCATGCTCTTTAAAATTTTGTCCAGCTAATATATTCTTTAAAACATTTTTAAGACACCTAACCCTGTAACATATATTCCCTTTTTTAAAAACACTAGTTGACCCATTCAGAGTGAATAAATGATAATGATGTCGATACTAACATGCTGGATGGGAGGCTATCAAACTGAGAGGTCATGTCATCAATGATCACATGTGCATCCTGCATTTCTTCACGTTCACCTTTCATCTCCTTCATATGACCTTTCAACTTGTGAATCCCTGCAAAAATAAGAATGAATTACTGGTCCAGTCATAGCAGATTATATTTTAAAAAACTAGCCAATGCTCATCCATTTATTTAGACCATCGTTTAGAAATAAGCTTAGAAGATAGAGCAAAAAGTCTTTGGGAATGAAACCATTATATAACAAATATTACAATATCATCAATGGTCAACATGGTAACATGTTGGTAGGTGGTGCTATATTCACAAAAAAAACCTAATTCTTCCCTCCTCCTTTTTCATATGTTGCCATTACACACCTAACCTAAGGATTAAAAGGTAACAAATTAAGTTCACTTGTGAGAATAAGTTCAATAATACAAAATGTTATTTACACTTTATGATATGAAATTATAAAAACCGATCTATTTGTCACTGTATGGCCATGGTATATTGATGAAATAGGTTCACGTTAGCTGCTCATGTGCGCTCAAACAAAAAATAATAATATAGTTTTAAAGAAGAAATAAAGAAACAGCCCCAAACTTCTCCTGGCACCCCCTTTTTCATATGTTGCAATTATATCTAACTGATCGGTGAAATTAAATAAATCTTTTCATTTCTTAATGTATATTTTTACAACACATCACAAATAAACAATCAGTCATTTGGAAAAAAACGACTTATACTGACAGATGTAACGCGCTGAGACAGTTTGCGTGCATGATCGGTCGATTAAAATCTGGTGATGACAATTTTGAGAGAGCGCTGACGAGTCTGAACCACATAATTATTTCTTTCCAGCCTAATTACCATGTTCTAATTTCATTGCCTTTTTATCTGTAGATGCATCTTCTTTTCTTGCAATCGCGCATTCTAATTTTCGTTTTCTTTCCTCTGGTGTTTTCTTGTTGCTTTCTGTAGAAGGTACAACTTGTTCATGTAGTCTGTCTTGTTCTGTCTGATGTGTATTATTATTTGTTGTACTTGTAACAGAACTACAACTAACATTAACTTCAGCTGGAATAAAAAAAAAATCACAATATGTATACATGAAACAGACGACACTAAATAATCTATATATCGTATTTGGACATTGTATCTGGGGCGGATCCAGACATTTTTGAGAGGGGGGGGTCCGCCGATAAAAAGGGCACATCAGATATTGAGTATTTGAGCCACACCCCCCCCCCCCCTCCCATGGTGGGGGTTGTGGCGAAGCGAATTTTGTTACAGGACACACTTAGATGGCCGGAAATGGCACTCTCGCACGCAAAATCCATGATAAATGGCACCTTTCTAGTTCGCCGGAAATGACACTTTATTAGCAGGGATAACGATGCAAAATTAAAAGTTGTTATTTTTCAACCAATTTAAACATTATCTGTTGGTATTTTGTTTCAATATTCCAATAAAGAAAGAATTACGAAAATCTGACTTGTAGTTTTCGAAATATAGGGTCTAAAACATTGCCGAAAATGATCGTTTTTAGCCACGAGCGTTGTAAACAAATTGCGCCATTTTTCGCTAAAATAATTACATATAATTACGTTTTATAGTAATTTCTTTTATATATCAACATTGGAAATATCAATAAAATATGTTATTAAATGTTTATAAAATATATAGAGTTGTTTATTTAACGGAATTCGTACAAATTCATTGCTCTAAATTTGTGTAGTACCGTTCAGTACAGAGTGATCACGTGACTTCTTGGTACACGTACGCGAGAGAAAACATTCCGCTGTGGGTGATTCGCGTCCACCAATCAAATAGCCAGAATCCAAAATCATTCAACCGTGAGCTCTGCCGATCCCGGGAAAGCTCAGCTTTGATTGGCTTACGATGACATCATATCACAAAATGGTGGTTTTGTAGTTGAGCCTCACGTAATTTTCACAAATATTGTTTCAAAAATGAAATAAATGAACCTTCTTTATGGTATGTGTGATTTTTCTTTAAAAGATTTGAATAATAAAGGCTTGATATCGAGAAAAAAACATTTTTTTTGCACTTATAATAAATATTTCTCAGAGAAAAAAGCACATGGCTTGTAGAACTATATTATCTTGGCGTAGGAAGTCAAACAAATCCCAGGTCATGAGAGGCTCAACTACAAGAACAAAGTTGAATAGTGTAGGATGACCGTTCGATGATTTTTGAGTAAACAATCTACCGCGTATGGTCGTACGCGCTAGATAGTACGATATTTTAAATACATTTTTTACATGTTTGGTTGGATGTAATGGAAATAAAAAATAGTTGATCTGATGGAATGATATGTAAATAAACAAATACTCAAAAGAATTATGTTTACAGTTCAATTATTTTCAGAATAATAATACATCAAAATGTGTTTACCAATGGACAAATAATCGCGTCAATGACATAGCGCGCATGGTAACGTACGCGGAGTTGAATCGTAAAAAGTTTACATGCGCCCTCTGTAGTATGTGAAACGATCTATTTTTAGAAGTTTAAGTAGAGATCATCACGCGTCACCACCTCTCACGATGCTCTTTGATCGGCCGCCGTAACTTAACATCGCGCTCATTGTGATAAATTTCTGTTTTTATTTTTGGGGTTAGTGTAGCCTACTCTGTGCATACTAATATACACACAAATATGTCACACGAATAAAATATTGAACCTCTAAAAAAAGGGCACCCTTAAAATTTAGGGGGGGTCCGGACCCCGTGGACCCCCCCCCCCCCTCTGGATCCGCCCCAGTTGTATGGTTTTTTTTATTTTATCTAGCCTATAGGCCTATATAGGCCTATATACTTAATAAATAAAGTATTATTAATAAATAAACACTTATGTTTTGTTATATACTTATAGGCAGAAAAATTTGCATTCAAACACATAATTGTTTAGTTCAAACATCTTTGAAAACTTGATGAACTAACATGTATATCAAAAGTGGACGTGTTGGCCGCTTGTGGAATGTGAGCCGAACGTCCCTGATTCAGGCCTGTATGTATGCCATTTATGTGTGGGCATGTGTTGCGTGAAAAATGAATCAAAACAGAAAGGAGGATTGCCATTTATTTGGCCTAGGCCTGCGCCTAACTAGGCCTAGGCCTTGGCTAGGCTTAAGTATTGATTATTAAAAACCCTACTAGCTAGGCGTCCCTAGCTAGGCCTAGCCTAGGCCTAGTCCCTAGTAAGTTAGTATCAGCTACAACTATACCTCTATCTGGATCTGGCAGATCTGAAAACAAATCCATTTCTGCAAAGCTTTTATTCTTTTTCAATATAAATACAGTAGTAGTAGACCAGTCGTATTTGAGGTATAGGTGTCACTTTTTGCAGAATTTACTTCATCTATTTTAGACAGATTATTACAGTTTGTATCACATTTTCAACAGAGCATGGATGCCCGCCCTCACACGAGCGGATAAGACACACATGTCACCAATCAAATAGAATTACTGTATGAATCATGATTGATAAAATATTTTGCAATTGTAAAAGATAATTTATACAGAAAGGCTTAACAGCAACAACACCATTTTTGTTATTACCTATTGCCGAGTAGGCTGACGCTCAGTAATGTTTTTATGATATAATTAAATTACTATAATTTGAAATACATGTTATATAGGCTAAAATATTAAATTCAATGTTTCTACCAGAAACAAGTTAAATAATACAGTATTGAAATATTAGTATCCTTCGTCATCAACAACGCGCTCGCTAGCGTCCGGTACGTGGAGGCGGAATGTCTAGTCTGCAGTTTTTTACTAAAAATAAATTGCATCAAACAATTAAATATTAAAATAGTATTTAACATGATGTTAACGTGTATAGTTTATAACAAAATGATAAAAACTCTACCGGTCGTCCAGGCTTATATGTGAATGCTGATCGAGTCGTAGCATATATAGGCCTACTTAATTAAGAAGCAATCACCTTCATCTGATAGTTTAAGAACAGTTTTTTTCTCTGTTTAAGAATAGTAACATAATTTCTGTCTTCATTAAACTCCTCAATTATCTTTATTTTTTAATTATTACAAAGAAAATAAGTATAGGCCTAATTGTCTCGGACCTTGAACACAAAATTCGAGATGTGGGCGTACATAATGCTTGTAGATGACGTTAAAACAATCCTTATCCATATATACGAAAGTCCTTCTGATGCTTCTTAAACAGTTCATGGCCCGCTGAGATACTTTGGCGAAGTGTTGGCTTGGTTTACAGTCATTAGTAATTAGTACTCCTAGGTCCTTTATTTTCTCAACTGTTTCCAGTTCAACTTCATCTATTTGGTATTTAAAATGAACATTTGAATGTCCGAAGTGCATCAATCAATATTCCTTTCTTATTAATATCGTATCTTCTCTTATTATTTTTAAAACTTCTTTCAATTTACATATTTCATATTTTCATCTAAAAGGCAAATGTAAATTCTTATCTAATAATGAGTTCATTTAAAACATATTCGTACGTACTACATCTGTTCAGCTTGTTTCATTCAAGTTGCTGGAAAGTCGATAAGGGTCCGTGCACTTACTTTCAGTTGAGTTACATTCAGTTCATGGTCGACATAAGCCTATACGGTTACTTTATGATGTTGGTGTTGGTAAAGATAAATCCGCCTCTATTTGTGTAATTAACTAAAACATTTATTTTGTTTTAATCTTACAGGAAAAAGAGAGCCATGGTAAAGGAAAAGTCTCAGTATATTTTATTTGTATTTTAATATTAATTTACTAAATATATTTACATACTATCGATCAATCATTAATAATTTACGTTTGCATCATAATCTACGTACTAGTAGTGAACCTTTATATCTCATTTACGTACTATTTAATATTTATATCTCTCTCTCTTTTAAAAAAAAATATATTGGTTGAACTGACCCGTCGTTTCTCGAGCACTCTCCTATCGAATGTTTATACAGTATTGCATTAATAATTTACGTACGGTATTGCCGAATCTTTATATCTCATTTACCTGCTATCGAATCTTTATACAGTATTGCATTAATAATAATAATTTACGAACGGTATTGCCGAATCTTTATATCTCGTTTACTTTACTATCGAATCTTTATACAGTATTGCATTAATAATTTACGTGCGGTATTGCCGAATCTTTATATCTCATTTACATATTATCGAATCTTTAAACAGTATTGCGTTGATAATTTACGTAGTACGGTATTGCCGAATCTTTATATCTTGTTAACATACTATCGAATCTTCATACAGTAATTGCATTAATAATTTACGTACGGTATTTTGCCGAATCTTTATATCTCATAAATTACATATACTATCGAATCTTTTTTTTTTTTTATTGATTAGTAATAGAAGGGTGTGTTATACATGTGTTACAAGTGTTATTTCATTGTAATACATTGTTTGTGTTTTCAATAAAACAACGTGGGGACGAAAACGCGACCTTTTACAGCACTATTCTTGGCCGGCCGGCCGCCAGTCGAGTTATTAGCAGAAATTCGCGTAATTAATTACCGTACCGTACTTGCATCTTATTTTAGTATTTAAAACTCATTTTAAATTGATCAATATTTATATATCTGAAGGTATCCAATTTGGACAACACTCACCAACACCTCTCTTAATTGAATGCAATAAAAGATGTTGAATCTTGGGCATTTGTGTTGCTTTTGTGGGAAAATGTCTCTTTAGGGTTGAATCAACCATTTGGCAGTCAAACGAGTCTCTGTCTATTTAATAGGGCCCGGAGTGTCTGGTGTCCCCGGAGTAGTGTGTGTACACATGGATAAAATAAGTAAATCTATGGTGTGTCAGATATATATGTGTCAAGCTACGCCCAGAGACCAAAATGCGATTTACTTTTCAGGCAGTATCCTCCCTTTGAAGTGTTATTTTTCGTTGGGTTGCTTACAACTCCAACACCTAAAACGAAAAGCTTTACTAATAGTTTTGAGCCCGCTCATACAACATTTATATCATTAACGAATTTTTATACGTATACGAATAGCTTTGCATCTTGGCCCGTGAGGTACGTTTTACTACGTTCGACTTTCGTACAATTTATCCTTTGAACTCTTTAAGCTATATTTAGATGGACTAAATCGTCTTTATTAGTGAACACTAATGTTTTGGCATTATTGACACGCGTATGTTACATACTATTGGGTATAACCTGGCCTATACATATTCAAATATAAAATTAGATGAAAACAAAATATTTATGCTAATGAGGTCACTTTTTTTTATAAAACATTGAGGCCTAACTTTAAGAAGGGTA
Organism: Antedon mediterranea; assembly: GCF_964355755.1. Taxonomy (NCBI): domain Eukaryota; kingdom Metazoa; phylum Echinodermata; class Crinoidea; order Comatulida; family Antedonidae; genus Antedon; species Antedon mediterranea. The sequence goes on from NC_092672.1 coordinate 32,363,908, forward strand.
CAGTATGGGCCAATAAGGTTTTCCACAATCTGCATAAAATTCCAATATAGTCACATTTGATACAGTGCATACAATCTCGATGCGTTTTAAAAGAAACCAACTAAAAGAGTACGTACGTCATTATAACTGTGCAACCACCAATGATCACTAAAAAACAATGGTTGGTCATTATGATAATTCACATATCTTATAATGATATATAGTACCGTAACTATGTTACCAAAGAAAAAATATAAGAAACAAAAGAAAACTAACTCAGTAAACAATGCTGATATTGTTTATCGATTATTGCACAATAATTCAATAAATCTTAGTACCTTATTAAATGATTGTTGTGAAAGAAAAAGTAATCTGTGAAAGCTTGATCAACGATAAATATGTATAATAATTTCCGTTTTAAAAGTTTACTTTTAAAAAGCGTTCAGTTTTATTTTGATAATTATAATAATTATAATAATAATAAATGTATTGGTAAATATTTATATTTTGCTTATTATTGCTTAAACATATTTATATTCATTCCTGAATCAGATGTCTTTTGTGTTATGTGTCATACAGATCAGTTGTGCTTTATCATGAATCGACTCTGTTATCTTATCTTTTTCTTTACAAATGAAATCAACGTCATAATTAACACAAATTGTTCATGAATTGTTTTCCGAGAACCAAATTGGTACGGTTTGTGGGCAAAAGTAAACACTTGAAAACCTGCTGACTGTATGTGAGGCCATTATAGCCATTAAATTATCATTATATTGTGATACAAAGAACAAATCTGCAAAAAACGAACCGTGAACTTAAACTAAAAGAGGAAAAAACATATTATACAAATAGTAAGTAAAATAGAAGAGAAAAACGGTTTTCGTAATAAGACAATTTGGTAAATCAAAAGACATGCCAAACCATAAAAGGGATCCCGAGCGATTTATATTTTAGTTGGAATAGTAGACATACATAACAGAACAATGCCGACAATAGTTTTACATAAGTCAGAATAGGATTTTAGTAAACGATACTAAAGTTATGAATGACGAATAACAAACAAAAAACAAAACACCAATATAAATCCAAAAGCAAATTCCTGAAATATAACAATGCTTTTTCGATCTCAAATGATAAATCAAAGAAAAAAGAAAAAGAGGAAAATTGCCAGCATTCCTCCAGGTTAATGAAAGAGTACTGAAGAAAAATTAGAAATACTGTATATAAAACCAGTCGAGAGCTGTATGAGTGGTGGACTGGAACAACACCGATAACTTTACTGTATATAAAGCCAGTCGAGAGCTGTATGAGTGGTGGACTGGAACAACACCAATAACTTTACGGTATATAAAGCCAGTCGAGAGCTGTATGAGTGGTGGACTGGAACAACACCAATAACTTTACTGTATATAAAGCCAGTCGAGAGCTGTATGAGTGGTGGACTGGAACAACACCAATAACTTTACTGTATATAAAGCCAGTCGAGAGCTGTATGAGTGGTGGACTGGAACAACACCAATAACTTTACTGTATATAAAGCCAGTCGAGAGCTGTATGAGTGGTGGACTGGAACAGCACCAATAACTTTTTCGCATTGTTTTTTTCAATATTATTATTATTATTGCATCTTCTACGATTGTTTGATTTAATAATCTCGTTCAATTTGTTCAGTTGTTTATATAGACATAATAATAATAACTAACAGCTACAGATTGTCATTGGACCAATGAAGTGTCTCAAATATAATAAACAAATAATGCTCAGTAGAAGGAAAGATAATGATTGGTTGATTACTCAGATTCAGTTAAGATCTCACAAAACTAAACACCACCCCTAACCCTTTTTATTAATATGACAAGTGAAAGCTGCTGAGGAAGGTAGGTTTAATCTTTATATTTCACCATCACATTAAACCAAGCTCGATTATGTTTGTCATTCATTGTTGCGCATCCGCGCAAAAACAGGAATAATGATCACATAATGATGAGTCATTTTTGAAAGAAAGCTGAAGTTCACATTCGCCTTTTCCCTATTGGATCTAAAACTAAGGCATCATAATGAGAAGATAGCCTGCTTATTTAGAATAAATAACAGCATAAAATATTAACCATTTTTTAATAATTGTTTGCATTTGTGTAGCCATGGAGGAATTGTAACTAGGAATTGTAACTTCTCCATGGTTTAACTACCGTACTCTACCGACAACTATGTCGACATCACAATCCAGACTCACTTTATCCTATGGCAGAATCTGGATTTTTTTTTTCATTTTACCACAACAGTGTAAACGAATTTCAAATAACTTAATTTATCCAATACTGATGTTCTTAATATTTGGTCCATTATTTTAGTTTGCAATATTTCTGACACACATCCGTTATATTTAATCAGTACATTTGATAGCCACCTGAAACGTTTGTTAACAAATGCACTTTTTTTATTTTGTGGCGTAAACACCACTTGTATTCAGTTAACTTCTAATGCCATGTAGAAAATACTGAAAATCAAATTACTGAATTAACTATACTTTAATCATATTTGCGATGCTTGGAAAAGACCAACAATGTCATCATACGTATAAGTTAGACAAGTGTTGTGAATATTTCTGTGAACCTATGACCTAAAGAAAGATCTCCAAATAAAAAAAAGAAAATATTGATTACTAATGTAACAATAACATCAATCAACATGACATCATCATTATTATATTACTATTTTAATAAAAATTTCTTTTTCTATAAAACAGTTGCGGCGATCTGCAGTCTGTATAGTTGAATCACAGTTTTTTTCAAGTGGCAAAAAAGGCAAGCAAAAGGTGCAATGCAGGCACAAATAAGAGGCATTTGCAGGGATCATTTAAAAGGAAATTGCAGTAGTGGCAGTATGTGTCAGAGAATGCATTGTAATCTGCCTTATCAATGGCAATATAACGATGGCAGGCAGTGGCTTAAATTCAAAGACAGAATAAATTTGAAATTGGAAGGTAGATTCTGTGGTGACATCAATGATGCTAAGTCTTGGTCGTATTCTTGGCAGAACCGTCGTTCCACTGTGAATTCTACTGTGTAAGTTTTGGCCTCTTTGAGGTTGAGGTGCACAATAATATTATTGAAACAAAATTTAAATGCGTAATTACGAATTTACTTCATAAAGAAATTCATGTTTATTTCTAACCGGAATAACCGAATAGGCTAGGTAGGAAATTCAAGAAGTTCACCTCACGGTTTTCTTTCTCGGAGCCAAAACCTGATGATTGCAATACAGTCTGTAATGTGCAAATGAAATGTTGAAAGTTTAACATTCATTTAGAAATGACCATAGTATAAAAAACACTTTTTAAGAAACCTTCTATTCTGTACCCATAGTTTGAATTTTATTCTAATGTTTATCATCAATACCTGTTTTAAACCTTTGTACAGATCTGTGACTTTTGATGACATGTGTAGATTTGATGGGCTAAACAAATTCTTAGTCCAACGCCTCGAGGTCGAAGGTGACGATGATAATTCGGATGCTGATCTAATATCTCCTTGGATATGGTATTTCAATGGTGATGACCGGTGGATGGAATATAGTAAAGAGGTAAGTTGTAATCAGTAACCGAATACATGTTCGGCTGTTCTCAAATGTACTTTTTCATTTACGTCAGAGTAATTTCGACTGGATTCTGCCAACAACAATCATCACCTTGCTTTTATTATTATTTATTGTAATACAGAATTCAGACAAAGTAAACAACGCTTATGAAATTGGAATCACAACAGCTAACTTTGTAGCTGGTGATCAACACTACACTTTAAACTTCTTCGATATGTCCCAAACCAATCACGTATACGAAACTAAACGGTCTGTTTGTCGAAGACCAGTGAAACAGATAAAATCAGAAGATGTTGAGAAGTACAGAGAAGATAAACCTTGGTAAAAGACTATATTATTGTGTATTATTCCTTGTATTTTATTTATTTTGGTATTTCAAATCAGAATAACACTCTATAGGCTTCTAAATCATTACAGTTAGCTATCATTATTAAACTGAAACGAATAAATATTATTTATTATGTAACCTTTAAAAACCAAGTAAACGGTAACTGTAATAGCCCACCTTCTAGCTCTGAATCGGAAGATTCTGAATGTGAATTGGAACTTACTTATGATCTGTGTTTTTCATCCTGTGTGGATATCGATGCTTTGTATGTATTTTGTTACCTTTGTACAGCAATTCTTTCTTTTAAATTGTTCACATTTTTTTTAGTACAGTATATATTAGTGTATAGCTACTGCACATTCAAAATATTTAGGATTCTGGGATATTTTTAGTCGCGTGGGCGCGACTCTATAGTTCACTATGTCGGTCGGTCGGTCTGTCGGTCTGTCTGTCGGTCCGGTATCACTATGCGTTTTATCGCTTTTCTGTACTTTTTGAACTGTTTTGATGTCAACATGTGGGCATTTACGTGAAATTGTGCACCTCCTATTGTGAATGACGTTAGAGTTGCGCAACGTGATTTACGTGCGATTTAACGATTTTCTCGTATTTAACATAGGTCAAAAACCAAATAACATTTTAAATTGAAACTTTGCAGAAGTTTAATTTATATCAGGCGCTAACTTTCTGTTGAAAAAAAATGTGTGTTTTACACAAAGTTACGCGCGCATGCGCATTTAAAATTTTAAAATGCGCAAAATTAATTTTTAATAAACTTTCTACGCGTTTCTTGTCATTTTAAGCATGTCAAAAATTCCCATACGCGCGCAAATTTTTACGCGCGCGGTGCGCACGTAGCGTTAAATACATACTTTTTTCGCGTGATTTATGTTTTTGCAGCCTTTTATAATAATTTTACCAACTTTTAAACAATTTCGACTTAAAATTACGTCGTACGAGCACGTCGAATTGGATAATTTGCGCACGTTTTTGATGAAAAAGTTCAAAAATTCGTAAGACTCTATAGTTCACTATGTCGGTCGGTATGTCTGTCGGTCTGTCTGTCGGTCCGGTATCACTATGCATTGTAGCACGCGACTTAATGGCTGTTGGCCTTGTTATTTGTAGACTGTACTGTACATTGGTTGTTTTTTCCTTCTAAAAATAAATTCTTTACCAGAATTTTAAACTAAATACTGTAGTATTACAAAAATTACATATTCCATTGAATATAGTGTACAAAGAATATAAGAATATTTTACAGACGTGTACATAATTCGAATGTTGATATTTCACCGGATTTTTAAATGGATAAAGGAAAAAAACTGTTCATTCCATACTGGAATATAATGTTGGAAATCTCATTTTCTTTGTAAATATCGACATAATTTTTGTTAAGATCAGAGTTAGATCTACTGCCATAAATTCACAACGCTAGTTTATTTTCCATACTATATATACTTGACACTGCATGTAATCTTATTTTTCATTCAAACACATTTACGTACACCAGCGGTTCCGGGCCTACATTATAGATTGACCGTCCATACAGTACACCTGAGAACAACTCTTTTCATCGAATAATGTGCTCTGTTACAACCGCTAATGTAGAAAACGCCAGCTAATGTCGAAACAACCGCTAATGTAGAACAATCCACCGCTAATGTAGTAAAACCTCCAGCTAATGTAGAAACACCAACTGCTTATGTAGGCCTAGTAAATACAAAGTCATGCTCCTATCTTTCCCATTAGGATTTCAATTACAATGAATATCAGTAATTTCAGATGGTCGCAGCCTTTTTGATGATAACATAATATAAGTGTTAGGCCTAGAGATGGGAATACAGTGTGCAAATCATTGTGTTTATACTCCATCCAAGGCTTCTTCCGAATAGGAATACAGGCATTTGGCTCATTAATGTGTACAGTATACTCGCCTTTCAACAATATTACCTACTTTTATTGCAGGTTACACAGCCTTACAAAAACACATCGACTTGTAAGAGTTAGTAAGAAAACAGATAGCAAAGAACATAAAGAAATATTAGAATTGTTTACAGCAACTCTTCCAGATGGAGCAATAACTCAGCTTGAGCGGATTGAAAATGAGTGCTGTAGGGAGGCATTTGCAAGGTATATTTTTAATTTTGTGTTATCGCGCGAAAATATAATCCCTGTTGGAGAAAAATATAATTCCCTCGGAGGATCTTAAAATGTTATAAGCAGTCAATATCTGTATATAGGCTACTGTATAATATCTAATATCTACAGGTCAACTAGTATTGTGATTCAAAGACCTTTGACTTTTTTATTCTTCAACTTCAACTTCAACTTTATTTTCCAATGTTGTTTTACAATGATAAATAATATTAAATTTTAAAACATAAGGAAGGAGCTAGAAAATAGTGTAAACACTAATCAAGTCCAGCCCCTTTTACATAAATTATACTTAACTAAATTTTTACAACTATGGGCAATAATTTCTTTCAGGCCTACAAATAATAAAAACTTAATAAGTTAAAACAATCCCATTTATATATTTTAAAATTTAAATATTACTACACTTTTTCATAAATAAGATAAATAAAATAAATAATTATATAACTAAAGTAAGAATTGCTTTAATTTCCGTTTAAATATAATTTTAGAGTCATGTTTAATATTTTCTGGTATCTCGTTCCATGAATTAGCACCAGAATATCGGACAGAAAATTGACCAACATTACTTTTGTATTTTGGAATAGCAAGATTTCCCCTTGCTTGAAATCTCGTTGAGTGACGATGCTGGGCATGTGAAAAATATTCTGGAATTCCCACGGGAAACCTGCCATTAATACTGTCATGAACAAATAAAACTAACTGAAATGTATGTTGCTTATAAATATTTAGTATCCCCAGTTCTGTAAATAATGATGATGTATGTGCTAATCTATCAGAGTGTGTTATAGTGCGTACAATTCGTTTTTGGTTAAGGTGTATAGGTTTTAAATTTGTTGAATATGTGTTCCCCCATGCCTCTAGAGCATAGGATATATGGGGTAGAATAAAACAATTGTATAAGAGTAATAAAATTGACTGAGGAACAAAATTTCTCAGTTTATAGAGCACACCTGCCTTGGAACTAACAATTTTTTTTTTTTTTTTTTTTTTTTTTTTTTGTCAAGTGTGACCCCTATATACACGGTTGATTCTACTTCGTCAATGTCTGTTCCTTTAACATGTATTGCTCCGTTAGTTTTAATAGCCGTGTGTTTACCATGGAAAATTATATACTCTGTCTTTTTTGTATTAATGGTTAATTTATTTAAATCACACCAGTCCACAATATTTTTAAATTTGCTATCTATATACTGCATGTCAATATCATCATGTGGATTAAAAGTATGGAACAAACTGGTATCGTCTGCAAACAAACGAATATCAAAGTAGTCAGTCACATGTGCAATGTCATTGATATATATATAAGGAACAATGTAGGCCCCAATACTGACCCTTGGGGTACACCGCAACTTATGGAAAGTTCATTTGAATCGATACCGTTTATACTCACATATTGTTTTCTGTTATATAGGTAATTTTTTTAAAAAGCCAATGGTAACCTCCGAATCCCATATGAATATAATTTATTTATTAGAATGCTATGGTTCACCGTATCGAAGGCTTTTTTTAGATCCAAGAATATCCCCAAAACTACATTTCCCTTGTCAATTTCATCTGACAGTTTCTGTGTCAGGTCTGTGATAGCTAGTTTTGTACTATAATTCTCTCTGAAACCATATTGGTGAGAGTACAATAAATCAAAGCGGGATAAATAAGATGTAAGTTGTTTATTAAATATTTTTTCAAAAACTTTACTAAACTGCGGAAGTATAGATACCGGTCTATAGTTACTTGGATCAGACGGTAAACCTTTTTTAAAAATGGGTATCACTTTCGCCTTTTTTAACGCATCGGGGAAAGTCCCCTTAGAAAACGATAGATTTATTAAATATGCGAGGGGTTGACTAATGTAATTTGCTGCTAAAATAATTAATTTGGGGCTTATCTGATCTATTCCCCCACAGCCTTATTTTTATCTAATCTAATTAAAATATCGTATACTTCATTTTCATTTGTACCTGTATGTTTTCGCAATATCTCAAAAAGAAAAAAAAAGTAAAATCTAAAGGAAGGTACATAAAGAATATATTTTAGAATTGCTATGCAGTGGCATTTATGAATTTCTTTGCTTAAATAAACATTTAAAACCATAAGCATCATTTTATCAATTTGTTTAAACAATTATATTAAAACAACTTTTATTATTGTTTGCTTGGGGTTAAATATCAAATGATTGAGTTACGATAATGTTGCAGTTTAAAGAATGTTTGATAGATCCAGATGTTAGTGACTCATAATAATTTTATATTCTTGTATCTTCACCTTGTTATTAAAATGTCTTCAATATATTGATTTCATAATGTAAATTATGATGAAGAAAAGTCTAATAACGATTATTAACAACGAGTTCAATGTCGACATAATCGCTCACACACTACTGGTAATCTTTTCAGTTCCATTCAGTTACTGAAAATTCAACGTTAGTGCACTTCTGGTCGAATTGAGTTGCTTTCAGTTCCTGGTCGAGATAAGCCTACCTTAAGATGGATTTGTTTTTAGTCGCGTGCAACGCAACTCTGCAGCTCACATGTCGGTCGGTTGGTCGGATGATCGGTGAGTCGGTCGGTAAACACTAACTCAAATTGGAGCACGCGACTGCAGCCATGTATGTGGCCTTGTTATTAATATTGCCTGTACAGTATCCTTCCTATTTTTACTTTAAAAAAACAACTGAATTGGGTTTTTTCTTTTTCACAAGGAAAAATGAAATCATGGTGAAGAAAAACTCTAATAGAGAAGTTGAAGAGCTGCGACTGTTTCACGGAACAATGCATGATAAAGTTGATGATATCTGTTGTGATAATTTTGACTTCCGCTTGAGCGGTACACGAGTTGGTCATGTTTATGGACAAGGAGCTTATTTTGCTACTTCAGCAAAGTACTCCAATGATTATGCTGAAGAAGATGGTGTTGGTATAAAGAGGATGTTTGTTGTAAGAGTTCTTGTTGGTAGCTACACAGTTGGCACAAAAGAGATGCGCCGGCCACCACTTAAGTACCCTGAAAATAAGTCTAAGGGGTTCTATGACTCTTGTGTTAATAATGTAGCTAGTCCGAGTATTTTTGTAGTGTTTGATAACGATCAGGTTTATCCAGAATATCTCATTACTTATACAATTCCACCGTACAATGCCTACAGTAACCCATATTCAGCAAGCTACTCTTCAATCACTTCTTCAAATTCAAACCAACCCCCTTACAGTAACCCATATTTAACAAGAAGCCCATCTACCAGTCGTTCTTTGACTACTTCACCAAATTCAAATCAACCATCTAACGATTTGGGAAGCGGGGGCATCAATAAAGATGACATCATGTTATACTTCTTTTATTTTATGCTTATTTGGGTTACCCCATTACTTATCTCATTATTCTTTGAGTTAATTAAATTTACTTTTTATTTGCCTTTTGATTTTATTCTGTCATTATATAGATTTATTCTGGATACTTTTATTCTGCTTTTTTATCTTTCCTATCTGTTTCCATTATTAATCAAGGTCATTTTGGGTACTCTTATTATTTGTTTTCTTTCGATTGTACTTATTTCTTTATTCGAATTAAGCGATAATCCTGAATATCTTTTAGGTCTACATCTGTTTTTGTATTATTTTATCCTGCTTCTTGTTTTTAAGCCAATTGGTTTTGAGTGCATATTTTGTATTGTTATTCTTATCATGTTTCTTGTATATTATATCCATATTATCAAGTTTACCAAACTAGTCAGGTTGCAAGATTTCATTAAAAAAAGTAAGTTTCATGAAACCTGTCTAGATATCATCGATAAGTTAAAAGAACACCTAACCTAAGCTTTAGCTACATGGGGGTATTTCATCACAAAATGGCCGCCAAAATATCAGGTTACAGGTTTCATTTAGTGTTAAAATTGTCGATGATTTATAATTATCAAATATTTGCTGTTGGTAAAAAAAATACGCTTGGACATGATTTTCTTACAGTATCCTCCATAGAAAAACACTGATGAAAGAAAGTGGTAACTAATAGAGTGGTCTCGGGACAATACAGATAGAAGTTTGAAATGTTTTATTAGAAATATAGATAGGCCTACGACGTAATGCTTGTATTGTGTATTGTTAGGCGCTCTGTTCTTTGTAGGACGCCATATAAAAAGCTTACATAGATATATGTTTACATATAGTGTGAATATTTCGATGTAATGGTTTTGTATAATTATGTCTATTAGATTAGTATACGATGAATTAGTTAATTCATTAGAAATTGTATATACATTTAAATATCGTTTTATTATGAATATTTAAAAAAACAAAGATATGTGTATTGTATTATATTATATTATATTATAAGAGTATAGATATAAGGAAGACCCCACTAAAAAAAATTACGATCATTCGGGAAAACACCTCACGTTTAAGAAATAATTTTTATTCAACGATCTTTATAGATATGTATCTCAAAATATTTTTATTTACAGATGATACACTTAGTATCATTTGTAGACAAAAAATATTGAATATCAAGTCCGATGATTGATGAAATACCGGTATGTGATATGTTGGCAAAAACTAAAAAAAAAGGGATTTAATGTTGACAGAGTTCTATTAGTTTATAAATAATAAGCGTTTGGTGCAGTTATTAATATTATGAATTCCTAAGGGAGTAAAACATTGTTTACCATCTACCTTAAAAAATGCTGTTTCTCAGACCTAATACAAAATATAATAATCATCAATTCGGTCTCAAAGAACCCAAGTAAGTTTTCTTTGAGTTTTCTTCTTCTACGCCTTCGTTAAGTTAGAGAAAACTTATTTACGTTCTTTAAAAGCTGAACTGGATTTAAAATGTTGACAGAATTGCAAGACATTCGACGTTTTTCCTAATTAAAACTAATAATTTAGTATTAAACATTATAGGCCTATTGTTTTGTAATCAATCTGCATTTTATTTCATTGTTGAAGTTAAGGAAGGCACCGTCACTGAGATTTATATCACTGTTATGAAAATATTTACAAAATAAATATCATTATTAAACAATACAATTGTTCATTATTTCCGAGAAGCAAATTGATAGTAATTGGTACCGGGCAGATACTTGAAAAATTGCTGACACATCGGTACCTTAAGTCCTTCCAGATAGATGTACATTAAATATAAACAAATTAATAATTAATATATAATAAACAAACTAGAAAGAGACTCATTGGCTGATTGGGTGTCGCACAAAACTACAAAAACATGCTTTCCCAAATGTGTCTATATAGGTTAAATGTTTCAAGTGAAAGCAGAGAAAGTTGCAGTAGTGGCAGTACGTTAGACTTTGTGAACTTACTTAATAATATTAACGGTGGCGGTGGCGTAATTTCAAAGAGAGATTTGTTTGTTTCTTTGTTGAGATTAAATTAGAAATTGAAAGGTTTTGCCTTATTCACTATACATTCTATCTTTTGGTTAGGCGATTGTTTTAGATGTTTAAGTCTCAATATAATGTCGTGACTTCATAATATTTCTAATTAAACACAATATTTGTTATAATACTGTAGTGGAATTCATGAATATGTTTTTAACAGACTGACTCAGGACATACGGAACTAAATCATGAAATCTTCAATAATATTCAATTAGTCTGGTTCATATTTTCTAGAAAGGATTTTGTAATAACTTTTAGGGAAAGATTTCTAGTCTTCATTTATAATATGTTGAATTAAATATGACTTATATTTTTCTCTCTTTTAATTATAATCGCTAACCCTGTATAACCTAACCTTAGTTGAGCGTCACAAGGTCAAAGGTGAAATTAATTATGATGCTTTCTTTGGTCATAGATACTTGATATTATTTGAATAAAGATTGGTTGAAAATATCAGAACTTTCCTCCATTTTGATTTTCCCTACCTTTCGACCGACTGAAGTTGAATATATGTCCAACTATATTCACTTAAATAATCTTTCTATCAATCAGTATTTCAATTACAATTTAAAAACAGTTTTTATTTCCAGATAGTCACCGCCTTTTTCTGAGTGTAACCGCCTAAGGAGGCCTACACAATTTGAAATACAAACACATTCTGTACATCGTAAATACAGAGAAATGTTAATATTTGTTTTTTGCTTATCAAAGATACAATTCAGTTGTCGAGAAGTACGTGACAACTCGGATGTTTTTATAGAGATTTCAGACTATTTCTGGTTTGTTTATTTCCTATTAAAAAAATATTTGCTATTGATACCATTTGGCGAAATGGCCTTTTATCAATTGCATGGAATAATGATATCTGTGGAAAGGTACGGAATATATAATATAATAATATAACATTTCCGTAACAAATTTTCAATGTGAAGTTAAATTGTTATTATTGTTAAACTGTTTTTATGTTAAGCAGTCTTGTCAACTGCTTTATTCTGTATAATTAAGACTCTTTAGGTAGTTCCAATATTAAAAATGTCAATAATAAAGGAAAATAAATACTTTGATACAAAGATGGTTTAAATTGTTTACGTCCGTGACGGTCATACGGCAAAGGAGTTATGTCAGAGTCTATCTGAAAAGGTACCGTATGGATCATAATACCTAAATTTATTTTTTTGTAAGTAAAAATAATTTAATATTAAAGTTATGCCTTTTGTATTTTTTTGTAATTATGTATGTTGCTTTTTTTTTTAAAGGAATGCATCATCAGTGAGATGCATATCGCTGTTTATGAAAATATGTTCTAAATCAATATTAAACTAAAAATACTTTGTAAACTTTCCGAGAAGCAAATTGATAATAATTACCACAAACTTAAGTGGTACCGGATGATTAAGGCACTTGAAAACCTGCTGACACATACCTTAACAGATATCTCCAAGATCTGCTTTCAGAAAGATGTGCATTAAATATAAACACATTAATAATTAATATATAATAAACAATACGTTAACAGGAAAGAGATTGATTGGCCGATTGCTATTGTGTATCTCACAAAACTACAAAACACATAGTTACTTTCCCAAATGTGTCTAGTCTTTTTCAAGTGAAAGCGAAGAAAGAAAGTACCGTGAACTACACACCAGAAATAGGTAAGCCAGCTGTCTGAAAACAGTTTCAAGCTACATTCGGTAGTGAAATAAAGGCTTTTTTTTTTTACATTATCCAGTGGCAAACCAGCAAAAATATTACAAATTTGTCGCAACAACCTAAAAGGAACCTGCACGCTAGCAGTATGTCAGCAGAATTTGTGAACTTACTTAATGATAACGGTGGTGTTTTTTTTCTCTCTTTTGTGGGGGCAACCCACTTTTATTGCAATGATAAACAATATGGTGAAGGTTACAGTATATATGTCTATCTATCTATTTATCAATGACTATTTAAGTGATATTACACAGACAGAAGTTAAAAGATTATATAAAATATTTTGATAATGTGTTGAAATCTAGATAAAAAACAAACATGTATACAGAGAAAATTTATATTACAGAGCTAAAACGATATAAAGATTAATAATCAGTATTAAAAAGAGATTCGATATAATATAAATATATATGATAAAATGGTATATTGCATTATAAGATTATGTTTTGTTTGAATACTTTTATAAAATTGTATAGTTTTACATTTTGAACATAATATTGCTTTTATTATTTATATGATAAAATAACAAACTAATAAATATTGCAAAGCTAAACCCAAACCGAAGATAACGGTGGTGTTAATGTAATTTCAAAGAGATATTTAATTTATAAAATAGATTTTGCAGCAGAATATCAATGATTCTTTGTTTGGCCTTATTCAAATATAGCCTAATATAAATACTGCCATGTATGTGCTAGCCTCTTCGTCATTGTTTTAGATGTTGATGTCCCAATATAATGAGAGAAACTTACAGTATTCAAATAATGTTGTTACTTCATAATATTTCTATTAATAATAATTATTATGATAATGTAGTGGAGTTCGCTTCGGGAGAAATTGATGAACATTTTTCTAACGAACTGACTCGAAACGTAATTTTCATCAAATATCCAACTAAATTTATTTGTCTATGGTTCATATTGTTTAATATAATCACTTTGAAGATGGATTTCTAGTCTGAATTCATATGTTGAATTATATAACCTTTAACCCTGTAAAATATTCTTAGTTAAGCGTCACGAGGCCAAAGTTAAAACTAATTATGATGCTTTTTTTATCATATTTCTTTGGTCGTGGATATTTGATTTTTTTAATTATAAAAATTGGTTGAAAAATACTTTCTTCCATTTTGATTTGATCTACCATACGACCCACTGTATTCACTTAAATAATTTTTCTATCTATCAGTATTGCAATTACATTCAATCATCAGTTTTAATTCCAGATAGTCTGAGTGGAACGACGAAGGAGGCCTAAACAATTAATATTTAAAGTACAAATTCTGTTGACTCCACAGTGGTAACCCCACAATATGAGCTTCCTACCCTAATACCCACTCTTAGACCATTAGTGTAGGCATCAGAATATACTTTCATATTACAGGTTCACAAACCTACTTGGAAAGCAAACTAAAAAAAGACATGATAACAATATTTATTTGGAAAACACTTTCATACAGGACACTGCATCTATAAGTATTTGTATTTCAGATTAAACAAACCACATCAACTTGTAAGAGAAAACAGATAGCGAAGATTACAGAAAAATATCTAAATTGTTTAACGAAACTTTTCCAGCTTAAGCCGATCGAAAATGAGACCTACAGGTAAACAGCTGCAAGGTATTCAACATGGTAAATAACTAATACTTACATTTACAAAAACTGGGGCAATTATAGAACTAAAACCTTAAGTTATTTTAATAAATTGTACATTTAATTGGTTGATCCGCTCTCTCCAAGCAGATCTCTTGTTGTAATTTGCTGTCATTTTCTTACTTCCTCCTCTATGTTGGCGCATCATCTCATAATTATAATATTACATTCCGAAAAACGTTCGTTAATTACACTTATACTTGCCTACCTAGTTGTATGCATTATGATTTTGTTTTTGTCTGGCACTAATTCACTGCTTCAATGAAGATATTTAACGTAAATCCACGTGTTACATTTTACCAAAATTAGACAAGATGATGTTTTAGTTTAAAGAAAGTTCGGACTATAGTGACCACCAAATAGCCTGCAATATCTGTCTTTCCTTGTTTTAAAAATGAATTAATCAATTCTATCTTTTTATTTAAAAGGTAAAAGAACCTCTTCAATTACTTGGTCAAATACAAACCAACCATCTCACAGTAACACAAACTCGACAAGTGAATATCGCCCACCTACCAGTCGCTTAAGTAACCAACAAAACAGGAGACATAATTTAGGAAGACAGAGGAAGAACATCAAGAACAATGACTTTATGATTTATGTTATAGGCCTACTTATTTTTCTTGCAGTAGCAGTACAATTTTTCGTTTATAAGTACGCTTTGGTTGCATTTAAGGTAGTTTTGGGTATTATTTTAGTTTATTCTGTTTCCTTTGTATTTTACTTGGTATTCCATCCAACTCATGGTCCCGTCTCTATACATAAGCGGGTGAAATATTTTTTGGGGGGAGATGAGTAACTGAGCTGGGGGTTATTCGCTCCAGCGCTGTAGACAGCGTTTCAGATCAATTTAGCCTTAGGCCTATACAGAAGTGTTAATGTAACTTTACAATTATTTATTGTCGTTGAACAGTATCTATATTTATTAAGAATTGGTACGTACCTTGAGAGAAGAAAAAAAGACCTGCAATCGAATATATACAGATCAGCAAAAAAAATCCCATTAAATTGATTTATTGAATTTTTATTATTTATTTATTTAATCACAGTCTTGTGTAATACAAGACCAGCCAATTCTGATGAGTGAATGTATAAAATAACAATAAAATAGACACGGATACAATTTTTTTTTAAAAATAAATAACTGCTTTAAACAGACTTAAAACACCAAACCTAATTTGTTTTATTGGTTTTTTTTTTCTTTTATTGAATTAAGAAAAAACCTGCTAAAATTATGATATTAAATATGAAAATTCTATTCGGAAATGATTCTTAAAACACGAAAAAATGTATACATCAAATGCAATATTATAACCCTATCGGAAATTAAAATATGAAATGTTAAATTTATGCCTATGGAAAAAAAATTAATTAATTTAAAAAGAACTATACAAAGAGCAGCATTATAATGACAAAACAATGTGATGTGCACATTAATAATATGGACACAATGACGTCATATCACTACCATATTTAGGCATATCACCAAGCACATCACACTTTTTGTCAAACTTGTTTGTTATAGTGTAGACAGAGCTTAAGAACGAATAAACATTGACGACTCGGATTGAAGAAGGTGAACTTTGCAGAAACTACTTTTAAAATTTGAGTAAAAATACCGATTCTGTAGAGAGTAGTAGAGAATATTCTTACGGTATTAAGAAAATATTGAGAAAATGTAATTTGTCGAAATTGAAAAATATGTAAATATAAGGAATGAGATAATATATAATAAAGAATATGAAAATTGTAAAAACAAATAATTGTAAATCGTCTGGTATGTGTTAAAATGAAAAAAACAAACTAATGATATTTGAAAGAAACAATAGAAATAGAACTGATGAATATAATATATCACAAGAATGAGTAATCCGCAATTTTTGCATTAGAAATTTATAACAGAGAGTGATCATAAATGATCTAATGTGTATTTTAAAAAATCGTATACTTTCTGCAAGGAGATTTAAAATGTTCTGTGCCATTTTCATAACAGTTAGTTTTCTTTATGTTTGCGGGGTTTTGTGTGTGTGTGTTTATTTGGTGTTTTTAGTCGCGTGGAAGCGACTCTATAGTTCACTATGTCGGTCGGTCGGTCTGTCTGTCGGTCTGTCTGTCGGTCTGTCTGTCTGTCTGTCGGTCCGGTATCACTATGCGTTTTATTGCTTTCTGACCTTATCTTGATATCAGTTTAATCTAGCTAGGTCAATTTTTCACAGTATATTCCTTATGGCCAGGAATCAATGTGGTTATGTTTTCACGGTGCGCAATAAAAAATTACGCGGTCTACGCACGATTTAACGAAATCACGTTTGTAATCATATCTTCACAACCATGAATCACAATTAAATAAAATTTGGTACTCATAAATTTCAGGGCATAAATCATCATATGGCAATACAATTACGTGCGTAGCGCATGTAACGCATGCGTACGCGCGCTTAAAATTTTCAAAATTTATTTTCGATGAAATAAGAGTAGGCCTACATTTCAGGCAATTTTAAGCGTTTAAAAAATTGCCATGAGTGCGCGTTAAATGTTATTACGCACTCTTTTTGCCCGATTTCTGTTTTCTTGACTTACTTTTCAACTCGAAATTACGTTATACAAGCACGTCGAAAGTGACAGGCTACGCACGTGTAAATTAAAAAAATATAAATGTTTTTAAACATTTCAACATTTTTAAACATGTTCAGTAATTTCGGTCAGTATAGTTCACTATGTCGGTCGGTCTGTCTGTCTGTCGGTCTGTCTGTCGGTCTATCGGTCTGTATGTCGGTCCGGTATCACTATGCATTGTAGCACGCGACTTAATGGCTGTTGGCCTTGTTTTGTTTGTTATAGCCTTTGCTGTTCTGTGTGGTGAGTGTTGTGTTGTTTTGCTGTGTTAATATAATATAACTGTTATTGTTTTGCTGGTTTGGTAGTACAGTTTGGTTACAAATGACAGTAGGTTAGAATAATCGATCTACAAAACCACGTTAGTTTTATAAACATTGAGTTTCATGATAGAATTATGATTAATATGTAAAAAGTTAACTATTATAGATTTAAGTTTACGACTTATTTACGCCATAATTATAACCAAACTACAGGCTAACGTTGTAGGCCTGCAATAAGGTATATGGCCTTACTATACAATATAGAGGTATACGACGAATATGTTACAAATGAATAAACGATATCAAAATAAAGAGTTCTTACATTTCCAGCATTTGGTGTAGTCACTTTCACGTTAAATTCTTCTGAGCCTTCCTCAGCTCTCTCATTCAGTGTATATTTGTCATGTTGCGTGTGTTGTTAGTGGGCCACGCTGTATTGGTACACAACATACCTTTACTACCACCTGTGTACTTTTTTTCTTACACATTTTATTATTTTTCAAAAATCCAGAGGGCAGTATTAGTAATGGCGGTAATTGCAATGGAAGGAAGGGTGAGCCTCCGATGGTTTTGTCAGGGGGCTGGGACATTTCTCATACCGTTTGCTGTCGATTTAGTTAAACCAACGGAAAGTAAAATAAATAATTTATACAGTGAATACAAATTAATGGGCATATTACTTTATGTTGCAGTAAATTACGTGTTGATTTTTGTAACCCTAAAACGATATGCCAGCCAGGTAAGTTCATGATGGACCATTCCACGACAACGTACGTGTCTGTCGGGCGATCAAAATATATTTAGGCCTAGGCCTATACCTTACTTCACTTTCCGAGGTCGGCCTAGGAATAAACATTTCGGATTGCATTGCATTTACTACTACTACCACTAGGCTAGCCTCTCTAATCTAACTCACTCAGACCTAGTAAGTGGGCTACTGTTACTAGCCTAAAAAGTGCAGTATTATAAAAAAGATAGTGAGATTGAGTTGACCCAATACTGGAGGAAAAATAGGCCTACTAGGTCTAGGAGGCTAGGGTCTAAATAATCCCCAGCAAAAAGAAAATCAGAAAATGTATGTGTTTACCGTTAATTAAATTAATTAAAATTTGATCAAATTAAATAAGATTTTTAACCAAATTTCCATCGTATGTAAATACAACTTAGGCCTAAACTGAAATCATTTCAAATTAATTAAATTATTGATTAATTATTTCATCTTCAGATAGCCGTAAGAGCATGTATGCTCGGGGTGGTATTTGGCTTAGGCCTAACACTAGGCATTCAACCCACCTCATGGAGGATATTTGGCTGGTACTGGTCTCTACTTAGCTTCTTCCACTTTTCAGAATATTTCTCAACATCTATTTATAACTTGGAGAGTTTAACGCTTGAGTCGTTTCTACTGAGTCAGAGCGTTGCATACTACTTAGCAGCCATGGCAAGCTGCTCAGAATTTATAATAGAAATATACTTTTTTCCTGGTAAGTTTATGGTAATCAAAGCATAAAAAAAACCAATCTCTATAGATTTTATAGTTATTTTTGTACATCATCATTTCAGCCAATGTCAGCTCACTGCAGGGCAAATGCCTCCTGAAGCTGAACCCATCCTTTTCTGTCCTGTACAATGCCATCCAGAGCAAATGCTACAATCTCAACAAATATAATAAAGAAAGGAATTCTAATTGGAGACCAATACTTTACATTATAGACAAAAAAAAACTTGGAGAAGATTGAAGCTATGTTGTGATTAAGAAAAAAGCACATGTGATTTGAACTCTGACCCTAACATTACCATCAACCTATAACTATTAAATATATTTTCTTATTTCAGGTTTAAAAAATTACTGGTATATAAGTTATTTTGGTCTACTACTAAGTATTGTTGGTGAGGTCATGCGGAAAGCAGCCATGTTGACTGCCGGTAAAAGTTTTAATCATTATATTCAATTCGAGAAGGCCAACGACCATCATCTAGTAACGCACGGGCTGTATTCCTGGTCACGGCATCCAGCATACGTTGGTTGGTTTTACTGGAGTGTAGGGACGCAGGTATAAACAATTAATTTACTTTTAAATGATTTAATTTAAATAAATTTCAGATAAATTACAAGTTTAAATGCCGAAAGAACTGCAGCACAAACCTATAAACAAAAGTCTAGTTCAAAGGTGATCATTTAGCTTAATATTGGTAAAGAGAAAAATATTTGGCACACATGGAGTGTCATACCTATACTTGAGCTACAGTAGTTGAAAAAAACATCCACACATCCTCTGGTGGCGCTATTTAAAAAGGAACAATAACTAGAGACTTCTAAGTTACCTATACGCACAGCCCATAAATAAATTTTAAAATAGTGGCACACATGGTGTGTCATACCTATACTTCAGCTAGTCCATCAAAACACCTTGTGGTGGTGGTGGCGGCTAGTGTATTTAAAGAGACTAGAGACTTCCAAGTTATCTAAGCAGCCTATAAAAACTGTCATACCCATATTTAAGCTAGTTATAAATATAAACAGAAACAATACATAGAGACATGTGGCAGGTCAGGGAAAAATTTCATTTAAAAATTTTGTTTAGCAAAATTGCTAATCAAACTGATTGTTGAGTCGAGAAACATAGTTTTGTATTGCATTTTTTGCTACACAATTTGCGAAATGTGTAGCAATAAGGTTGTTTTGTATAGCTTTTTGCTATGCTACACTGGCGAAATTATTCCCTGCAGGTCTACTAAAGCTCTGTCTACACTATCATACTTGTCATATCACACCATATTTGGGCACATCACACTTTTTTTTTGTCAAACTAGTTTGATAGTGTAGACAGAATCAGAGAATCTCGCTTTTTCCTGGTCTACTAAACAAAAAGCTGAAAGAATATATAAATAAACTTATATTAATATCCTATTTTCTCTGTATTTTTTTATTTAGATCACGCTATGTAATCCATTGTGTTCGATAGGCTTTGCGTACACATCTTGGAAGTTCTTCAAAGAACGTATAGAAGACGAAGAGATCACGTTATTAAACTTTTTCGGGGAGGAGTATCTTGAATATCAAAAAGAGGTACCAACTCGTCTCCCCTTCATATCGGGATATAAACTACAATACTAGAACATAAAAGAAGTACCAACTCGGCTACAATTCATATTCGGATATAAACTACAATACTAGAACAGGAAAGAGGTACCATCTTGGCTACAATTCATATCGGGATATAAACTACAATACTAGAACATAAAAGAAGAAGTACCAACTCCGCTACAATTCATATCGGGATATAAACTACAATACTAGAACAGGAAAGAGGTACCAACTTGGCTACAATTCATATCGGGATATAAACTACAATACTAGAACATAAAAGAAGTACCAATTCGGCTACAATACTAGAACAGAAAAGAGGTACCAATTCATATCGGGATATAAACTACAATACTAGAACATTAAAGAAGTACCAACTCGGCTACAATTCATATCGGGATTAAAACTACAATACAAGAACAGAAAAAGAAGTACCAACTCCGGCTACCCTTATAGCAGGATACAAATTGCAATACTAGAACATAAAAGAGGTACCAACTCGGCTACCCTTCATACCAGGATACAAATTGCACTACTAGAACACTTTTATATATGAACATTCGTGCAGCCATTCTACTGAACTATATTCCACTAATTTGTTTTTATACTTTATTCCAGAAATTCATTTTTGAATTTAAATTAAGATTAATTAACATTGCAAAATATTTTGTATATAGCTAAGTTTCTATTGTCAAGAACAAAAATTATGTAATATTTGTTTAGTCAGGTTATTCATAAATTCTCTGTATCTGGACATAAAATAATTGTAAGTTATTTTTTTCTGATCTTCATTTTATTTCATTTCAATAAAGAAAACTTAATGAGGAAAAAACATCAGAGAGGTATAAATAATATATGAATTATATAAAACACATATTAAAATTAATATATTGGATCATAGGATAATATAAAAATAGTCATGTCCACATTTATGCAAGACCATAGCCAGGAAGGGTTTAAACTCATTTTCCTGAAGTGCCCATTTCAAACTAGAGATTAGCAGTGAAATTACTGTATGATAAATACAGTATTATGCCTAACTAGCCTAGCTCATGAAGATTTCTGCCCCTTTTGTAGAAAAACCTGTAACAATCCTGGCTACAGACTTGATTTATGGATAACTATGGCTGAAAATAAATAGGCCTACAATACACTTTTTTTAATTTAGTAACCAATGTATATTGTGTATAGCGCCATCTAGTCATAGCGCTCTCAAGTCCTTGGGAAGTTAGCAAACATTTTTTTTTCTAGAATATTAATGTAGAATTTAGTTTGATTGATTTCAATTGAGAACTATGTTATATAGTTTTTCCGTATTTTTTTTATTTAGACTATTTTAAAAATTGAGTTGGTCATCACTCAATGACCAAGCATTCATTAAGTAACATTAATTCCAAGGGTTTCCTAATCGAATACACCAAAGCATAGATCTGATCACATGCACAGATAATGTTGATGTTATACAGGTATACATTATTCAACATTCAGTCTTTTACAAGAATTTACATTAATCGCAAAAATAGGTGGACATAACAAAAGATTTTCTTAATGATTTTCTTAATTACATATAATATATAATGAAGAAATAAAACTATGTTATGTTTTGTGAATACTGTAATTTTAAAGAAAAAGTTGTTTTTAATATTTTTTTTCTTTGATCAGATTAAGTGAAGTTTACTTTTTCGATACTTGTTGTAAGGACCAAACATAATAAAAGATAAAGAGACCATTTGAAGTACAAAAACATTCAAATTTATTGTCTTAAATAGTGAAAAGAAATATATATACTTTATACATACATCAATGTATATATTTGGTTTTTGTAACATGACCATTGATTGGCTGGTTCTACAGAGTTGGTATATTTATGACCAATCATGAGAGGTAATTCATTTAATACACAAAACCTGATTTGCAAGTGAGTTGGCATTCATTCACACTAGTTAAAAATGAATTTAAATGTAGGTTGACATGACATAAGCACCCATTTACACTGGTGAAATGGACATTGTGCTATAGCCATGTTATTACTGGCCAAAGGTCGCAAGTATTGGTCAGCTGTGAGCAGCCTGCCACACTATCCTCAATATGCTGACAAATAATACCAATTTACATGGCTGAAGCTTAACTGTAGAACAAATTCATATATTTAAATTTACAGGTGGTTGGAATGGATTGTACATACAGGTGGTTGAAGCTATAGGCACAGTCAACCATGGCACGGTCATCGTTTGGAAATCAAATGTTGCATATTGACAAGGTCAACCAAACTAACACTGGTTTTGTCTTTCAACACAACAAGGCAAATGGTCAACTGTCCCGATAGAAAATAAAAGTATTTTTTACAGTTAACAAAAACATGGAATCATGTTCAATGCATTTACAAGAATCTACAGAAATTACAAAATGTATGGTAATGTGTTTCATGAAAGTAACAAACTGGCCAGCAGACAAAATTAAACTTATTAAATAAACAACATTTTTAATTACCAATTTATGTACAGCACAAAGTGTGAGAAATTGCTTCAAATGATTTATCACACATTCGGAAAAAAGTAATCAACCATTTAGTTCAAGGAAACGACGTAAAAAGCACCAAACACGGAGAAATTGTTATACAGTAAAACCTTTAGGACCCAATAGAGTGTGCCCTCTATAGAGTGTCTCCTCAATAGAGTTCCCCTTAATAGAGTGTGCCCCTTTAATAGAGTGAGTGTGCCCTTAATAGAGTGAGTGTGCCCAGCCTTAATAGAGTGAGTGTGCCCAGCCTTAATAGAGTGAGTGTGCCCTTAATAGAGTTCCCCTTAGTGTCCCTTAATAGTCCCCAAAGAAAGTGTTCTACTGCAAATTATTGCAAATATATACTGTACAACAAAAAACAATGTTCAGTATATATTCAATAAGTTCCCTTTGCTGATCACAATTTTAAACCAGTTTACACTAGACGTAGACCAGCCTAGCATAAACATTATTGACAAATGTAACTTCATTAAATATAATTTAAATTGTTAAATGTTATATTTTAATTAGCACACTGTTAACTGTTGCCATGGTTTCCGTTTCTCAATCCTCGTTTCAAAAAATATTAATGTGATTTTTACATGCATGTAGAATAGTATTAACAACTAATAATATTAAATTAATTTCAACCTAATTTCAGTGTGTAAAATGGTTTTTCTAAGTATTCCATTATCTATTCTGTAGAATATTTAATATTGGGTTAGTTTCTAATAACTTATAATATATATTATATTCTATTAATTTAACTGTGCATTTATACATTAGTTGACAAAATTAGGGAAATATTCGTATCAAAAAAATATGGGCACATCACATTTTTTTGTCACATAAAGTTTGATAGTGTTGACAGAGCTTAAACTGTTTTGAATTTTCTGAAGGTTTTGAAGACCTAAAACTTTTTTGTACGTAAAGTGCATACTGAAATACCCTTAGCCTATGTCTATGTCTGGTGAATATGGCTGCTGCCAACTCTAAAAAAAAAAAAAAAAGAGGCATTTTTGGACCAGTATATTTTTGTTGTTGTAGAAGATGTGACTGGCAAATATTTGTTTACGAACATTCAAAAAATGAAAACAAGCAATGCCATTTCACAGAAACTGTAAAAACTTTTATGAAAAACTAATCAAATATTTACAGTAGATTCTTGGCCTGTTGCTCGTTCGTTAAGCACTTGCTTAGCGACCTGGAATGAATGCTAGACAAAGTAATTACAGAAAAGTTACGTATGTACATATTATACTTTATAACAACTCACTCTCTTTACTTGCAATTGCTTTAAAAAACATGGGAAATTTGCAAGACGGGCAACAAAAATGTTTATTTTGGCCTATATTTAGAGTTAATTATACATTAGCGGCAAGAATTGTCGTAACTATTTATAAATTTAAAGTAAAAAAAAATTTATTTTTTAGTAAATCTGTCGATATAATTTCTGTTACAGATACAAAAAAACAGATTGCTTTATAGTGAATAAATTTACAACTCGCATTCATATAATATGATGAGTTGTTTATTTTAGTAAAGTTGTTGAATTTATTATTAAATGAAATAAAAGGGGACTTGCAAAAAAATATGTTGCACTTGTTGCACTTGTTGCACTATGTTGTTTGACTCAATACTTGAGTAAAGCTGCAGTTTTCAAATCTTTGTACACCACGAGAACCATAAACAATTATTCTCGCACCCTTGTGAGATTGTCTTGCATACGCGAGAGTTACCTCATACACCGAGATTGTCTCGCACAGAAAGATTTGTCTAGTGAGGTATATAATATAACCCATGGCAAATATTGTACACCACGAGAACCATACAAAATTATTCTCGCATCCTTGTGAGATTGTCTTGCGTACGCGAGAATTACCTTATATACTGAGATTGTCTCGCACAAAAAGATTTGTCTTGCGAGTTATTTAATATAACCATTGACTTCTCACAATCAGTAAACATGATCGTGATGT